>NW_024039229.1:4315000-4405574 GCF_016077235.1 Cyprinodon tularosa | reverse complement strand
GAGGAGTAGGGATGGATTGGGGATGGATGGAGGGTAAGGGGATGGATGGAGGATGGTGTGGGGATGGGGGATGGATGGATGGTGGATGGAGTAGGGATGGAGGAGGGGATGGAGGGATGGATGTAGGGATGGATGGATGGGGATGTAGGGATGGATGGTGGATGGATGGATGTAGGGATGGATGGATGGATGGATGGATGTAGGGATGGATGGATGGATGGATGGATGTAGGGATGGATGGATGGATGGATGTAGGGATGGATGGATGGATGGATGGATGGATGGATGGATGGATGGATGGATGGATGTAGGGATGGATGGATGGATGGATGTAGGGATGGATGGATGGATGGATGGATGGATGTAGGGATGGATGGATGTAGGGATGGATGGATGGATGGATGGATGTAGGGATGTAGGGATGGATGGATGGATGGATGGATGGATGGATGGATGGATGGATGGATGGATGGATGGATGGATGGATGGATATAGGGATGGATGGATGGATGGATGGATTCTTTTACTTTTTGGTTTGGAATTTAAAACTTCCTCTTTTTTGAGAAGGGGAACAGAGTAAAAAGAAGGAAAGAGATTTACAGTTTAGAGTTGTGTCTAAATCTAAATTGTTATTTAATAGTCTGTTGTTGTTTTTATTCATTTTAAACGAATCTTTGGACCACTTGTCGGTTTTCTCTAATTATCCTGAAAAGGTCGATCTCTGTTTCGCTTGAACCAAACATTCGGTTTGCTGCTGAGTCACCACAGCTTATGCTTCATCTGTTGGCATGGCAACCGCCTCCAGCAGCTGCGTCGGTTGTGGGTCGATATGGTGGATTATTGGGGTGTGGACCTAACCTAACTGCTTCTGTTCCCTCTCTGCCCTCCTCCAGGTGAGGAAGCACATCACAGATCTGTATGAAGACCTGAGGGATGGACACAACCTGATCTCCCTGCTGGAGGTCCTCTCTGGAGTCACACTGGTATGAAAACTCACTTTTCTTCCTCTAAGAAAACTCTTCAGGAGATCAAATAATTTGTTGAGGATCTTAGTCTGAACAAAGAGCAGCAGCACCTCAGGCTGGACCTGATGGGTGCTGGTACTGATGCAGACAGACGGGTGGCTGTGATGTGACGCAGAACGGGTCCGACTGACCACTGCCTCTGGTCTGTTTGGGTTCACCACACCCAGGATGCTGACTGGGTTCGTCCAGAGGGACAGATCCACATAACAGACCCTGACAGGCTGACAGTTTCAGGCCAACTGGGACATGATGGCCCACAGCATCCCAGTGATTGTGTTTGATGACCTAAACAAAGGTCCTGAGGTCACAGACTTTAGAGCTTTGAATCAGAGCTTCAAACTGCTGACATTCAGCTTTTTTTTTATTTTTAGGAATAATTTAAAAACTAAATATTTAATTCATGACTATAAAAAAAAAACTGCAGCAGAAAATTTTTCATCCATCTTTAATTTTTTTGATATTTCATTTTTTTTTCATTCTCCTTTACCCTCTCTGTTTATTTCCATCCCTGTTACCATAGCAACAGAGGGGCATCTTTGCCCCTAAAAAGGCGTATTCCTCCCGACCCCCGCCTCTCATCTTCCTTAAAGGAGAGGAGGAGGAGGATGATGAAGAGGAGCAGGAAGGAGCTCAGGGAGTACGTTTGATTCAGCAGCATCTCTGGCCCTCCAGTTCCCCCTCTGCCCTGCAGAGGGAGCCGTGGGGTTGCATGCGTGTGCTGTGGCACCGGTCCTGCAGAACCAGGCTGCACACCGGTCACGGATGTTCTGCATGAATTGCAAGAAGGTTTTGCTAAACTATGAATGACAGACCTACGGAAGAGGATTGGGGCCAATAAAAAAAAAAAAAGTTAACTGATTTTTAAATTTTATTTCAGTTTAACATGGGGGAAAAAAATCAGAATTCTGACTTTTCTCTCAGAATTCTGAGATTAAAGTCAGATTCTGAGAAAAAAGTCAGAGTTCTGACTTTTTTTATTGTCAGAATTCAGTCAGAATTCTGAGATTAAAGTCAGAATTTTGACTTTTTTCTCAGAATTCTGACTTTTTTTCTCAGAATTTTGACTTTTTTCTCAGAATTCTGACTTTTTTATTGTCAGAATTCAGTCAGAATTCTGAGATTAAAGTCAGAATTTTGACTTTTTTCTCAGAATTCTGACTTTCATGTCTGACTTTAATCTCAGAATTCTGACTTTTTTTCTCAGAATTTTGACTTTTTTCTCAGAATTCTGACTTTTTTTCTCAGAATTTTGACTTTTTTCTCAGAATTCTGACTTTTTTATTGTCAGAATTCAGTCAGAATTCTGAGATTAAAGTCAGAATTTTGACTTTTTTCTCAGAATTCTGACTTTTTTATTGTCAGAATTCAGTCAGAATTCTGAGATTAAAGTCAGATTCTGAGAAAAAAGTCAGAGTTCTGACTTTTTTTATTGTCAGAATTCAGTCAGAATTCTGAGATTAAAGTCAGAATTTTGACTTTTTTCTCAGAATTCTGACTTTTTTTCTCAGAATTTTGACTTTTTTCTCAGAATTCTGACTTTTTTATTATCAGAATTTTGACTTTTTTCTCAGAATTCTGACTTTTTTTCTCAGAATTTTGACTTTTTTCTCAGAATTCTGACTTTTTTTCTCAGAATTTTGACTTTTTTCTCAGAATTCTGACTTTTTTATTGTCAGAATTCAGTCAGAATTCTGAGATTAAAGTCAGAATTTTGACTTTTTTCTCAGAATTCTGAGAGAAAAGTCAGAATTCTGACTTTAATCTCAGAATTCTGAGATTAAAGTCAGAATTCTGACTTTTTTCCCATGCTAAACTGAAATAAAATTTAAAAATCAGTTAACTTTTTTTTTTCCCCACTGGCCCTAATCCTCTTCCGTACAGACCTGTTCAGGGAGATAAATGAAAATTTTTACAATTAACCTTATGTAGAAAAATACGAATTTGACAAAAAAATCTGAAATCTGTTCTTATGGAAATCAGATCAGTATTCTTTATTTAAGCCGCATTTATTGATTTATTGCATCTATTTAAAAAGAGAAAGTACAGCTTAGTTCAGCAAAGTAGACATTTTTCCACCAACAGGATTGCTGAAATAACCTGAAATTAAGAGTCTACCTCCTTTCCAAAACATTTAACACAAAGAAATCAGCTTCTTAGGCATCAGTGAGATAAAACTCACATCTAGCCTTGTCTAGCAGGTGTTCTGCTTATGTGAATCCTTTTATAGTAAAGGAAAAAATAAACTCACATTGTGTAAAAATATGTGAACTCACATCTGGTTTAACCGACTCATACTTTATTAGTGACGACGGGATAAAAATCTGCTGACAAATTTGGACAGAATTAGACGAAATGAAGTGTGCTGTTTAAAATCCAAGCCGCATTGTTTGCTTCACACCTTTAGCATGTTTTTAACCACTGATTTTTGAAGACAGCGCCCCCTGGAGGACTGTTTTCATTGTTTTTGACTTCACAGCATGGAGTTCACTCACCTGAATTAGTGCTCTGTAAAGCATGTTCGTTTTCTCACGCTCGCTGTTTGCTGTGTCTCGTTTCAGCCCAGAGAAAAGGGTCGGATGAGATTTCATCGACTGCAGAATGTCCAAATAGCGCTGGACTTCCTGAAACAGAGACAGGTAAGGAACCCGACACCCGCAAAAGATTCATTAAAGCAGCTTTGATTCAGTTTCAGCATCAAATCTTTGGGTTCACACCTGTCATCATTTTAGGGTGAATTTTCCTGATATTAGTATCCTTTATGTAACCCCTGATATCTACCCGGCGCCCCTCAATGGCAGCCCCTCCTCCCCAAGGGGATGGGTTGAATGCAACAGGTAAATTTCTCCAATGTAAGATCAATAAAGTTCAATTATTATCATTATTATTTAGCTTAAGCTGCAGAAACGATTCAGAGGAGCAACATCTTTTAATTATCATAGCAACTTTGAGGCAACATTCACACTGCAGGCCTTAATGCTACATTTTTTAGTGAAATCAGATTGTTTAGCACAGTCGTTCACATTTCCAAATATATGCAACATATAAGTGATCCCATATGTGAGCTGCATTCATGCAACTTAGGTGGCAGTAGAGATGCGATGGCGTCATAGGCATCGAGCGTGCTCTGTGTTTACGGAAGTAAACATGGATGTTTGTCCTGGAGCGCATCTAGCGATCGCTCATTTTTTTTCCAAACAGAGCCAGAACATTAAGAACAATATTTTCAAGATCAAAAAGAAAGACTGCTCTCTGCATTATCGTCCGCCACGGTTGTTTTTCTTTTGCTTCTAAAAGACGCAGAATAGGGAACTTTGTTGACTATAAATGACGTTCAGGTCGGATTACCTGGTCGTTCAGATGCAGATGGATCGGATATATACAGATTTAGGATCACAGGGATTTAGGATCACAGGGCCAAGTGGCCTGAGTCACGTTGAAAAAAATCGGATCAGGTCACATTTAGGCCAAAAATTGGATTTGATGATACCTCTTTCCCACTGGCTGAAAAACCAGTTTAAACCCGAGAACAATCGTCTTTTTATTTATAAATATGTTTATTGTTCCAGTTTTCCTTTGGATATATATTCTAGTTTCTCCCGTGCAGAGTTGCTCGTCGTTACTTTAATCCACTCTTTCACTCCAGGCCTTTCTGTGGTTTTCAAAGCAATTATATATTTCGCCAGTATTAAACTAAAACTTTACAAGTTTCTTGTTCTTTGTGTTGCATTTAAAGCTATTTGGAAAACCATCAATAGGCATTTTACATTTAATCAAGGGTTAGTGTCATGTTGGGTTTTAGGTGCTTGGCCCACATGCAGATCACACTCGGAGGCAGTTTTAGGTTGTTTATTTGAACCAGACAAAAACAGCACGGGATGAGTAAGCTAGAGAGACACGGAGCAGTGAAGCGCGGCCCAGGGACGCTCGGATATGAGGAAGAAGAGGGGTTGGAGGAAGTGGTTAAAATAGCGTACCGAGCAGAGAAGCTGACGAACAGGAAAAAAGGCGTACCACTTGAGATCAGAGGCGTGCACAGACATTTTGGGGGGCAGGTGCTCAGGAGGGGAGGGAGGGCACTTTTTAGCGCACGTGGAACACTTAATTATAAAAAAAAAAATACACACGCATTTTGAATGAAATTTGACTTTTAATTGCAACATTCTCTAAACGTGACTTTTCAATGGAAAAAAGTCACACCACCAACAGAACTACTTTAAAGTAGTACGCTTGTCACGTGGATATGACTTATGGTAGCCTACAAAATAATAGCTATTTTAATACCTTTTGTACAAACCACTTAAAAATAAAATGTGCTTTTAAATCTGCTTAATCGTATTGAAAAATCTGCTTTTAAGATTTTTCAATACGATTAACCCTCCTTTCTTGGCATTGTGCTGCAATTACTAAATCAATATACAATTAAGACAATAAAGAGACCAAAATGTGTTAATTTATGTTGCCTAACAAAACCTATACAACAGAAAACGTTTGTCTTAACACATAGATTTGCACTTGCAAACTCTACCGAAATGATTTGTAGCCTATGTGGTCGTCCTCACGTTATCTGTCATTGACTTGGGCTACAGTGTAAAACTTTATCTAGCCTAACTAGTTTATCAGGTGACCAGTCGGCAAAATTGCATGTTTGGTGCTGCTAAATGAGACATTTTAATGCACAACAAAAAGATTTTGCTTGATCTGTATATTACCTGGCTAATGGGGCACGGGAGAAGCAGCCTGTCAGCGACCGTTCCTGCTATCTTAAGATGCCTACTGAACTGCTATGATGCTGTGCATCTAGCATGCCCTGCGGGCGACCGCGCGATTTCGCGTGACAAAGGAAGAGAGATAGGCTGGTCGGGTGTGCGCAAGGAGGTGGCTCATTTCGGAGCATTGTTTCAGTCATTTTTAATGGCTCAGGTTTTCAAAAGATCATTTCAAAACCGACCTCAGTAAAATCTTAATAATATTAATAATAATTAAAAAAAAAACGAGTTTCAAAAGGGCATTTTCGTTGATAAAGGGAAAACTTCCTAGTGCTTTAGCACCACCTAGTGTCTATGTATGCACGCCCCTGCTTGAGATGGGAAACCGGAGCGGACTCGGCACCGCCTGACCTTGGTGAGGCTGGTGACTGAGAGACTGACGAGGGGCTGAGAGCGGGACCGAGCAGCGCCGGCGGTCTTGTTCACGGAACAGGCAGGAGGATCCAGGAGGGCGACCGAGGGAGCTCAGGTGGGCAGATTGAGCAGAGGGGAAAAGGCCGAACACGATCGAGGACCTGGGAGACACAACAAATAGCTTTTAGCACGGGAATAATTTAGCTGTCAGAAGACCGAGGCCACTGGTTCGTACCACAACGGTTAACACTCAGGCATCCTCCTGCTGTCTGAGTCCAGCTCTTGAAGTGCTGCCGTTCAACGAGCCACAGGTGTAGGAGCTCCGCCCCTCTGTCAAACAGTCACCTGCAGAGCGAGTGGAGAAGGCCGAGCCAGCAGAACTGCATGGCCCAGGCTGCCGAATCCTGACAGTTATTGCATACTGCCCATGTATGGAGGCCTTAGTCCTCGATGCAACCGACCCGGGTTCGAATCCAACCTGTGGTCCTTTGCTGCATGTCTCTCCCCCCTCTCTCATACCCCATTTCCTGTCAGCCTACTGTCAGAAAAACGAGCCACTAGTGCCGTAAAAACTCAAAAATAAAATAAAATCCAAAATTACCATACAATTGCTTCAAAAAGATGTGAAGTTCCTCACGCTGCCTTCATAAAGCGTCCCATTTTTCTTCTTTTCTCATACACTTCTTAGACACTTTTTCTCTGACGACCCTCTGCCATTTTCAAAGGTTCGCAGTGAGAAAGGTGAGCTTCAGTGACTGTCTGAAACCGTAACTCATGCACAGAAAAATATAGCTAACGGAGCGAGAGCGCAGGACGGCCTTACATACACATATCGACAATTAGGAGGACCACGTATTATTATATAGGAAATAAAATATCATCCTCTATACCTTTAAATATTCGACCTGATTTAAAGTCAGAGAAATTAGTCCTGATGTCAGCCTCCTGTGGGACACCATAGGTGTAGCATCAGAACCTTGTGTGGTTTTCCTGAAGGTCTGGTATCAACCTGCTCCTCCTCATCCTCATTTCACCAAAGCGAGCTCTACTTCCTCATCAGTCTTTAGCTGCAGGTTTAATAATGCAGCCAGGGGGCGGGGCTTAGATCCAGACGTCTGACTCAAACACCAACGTTCTCTTTTTTTTTTTTTTTTTCATGTTTTTAGGTCAAACTAGTGAACATCCGGAACGATGACATCACCGATGGGAACCCCAAGCTGACGCTAGGACTCATCTGGACCATCATCCTCCACTTCCAGGTCTGACTTGCTCTGTTTACTAGAATAAATCACCGTGCTTCACAAACACCCCATGAATAAGTGTTTGGTGCCAAAGTCCTAAATCCCAGACAGCCGGACTGGGATTCTGCTGGGTTTGAATCAAAATGTTATCCAGGTCGTTAACAGGAGGGAGTCTGGCTTATTTGGAGGTAGAATCTACAGAAAAAGAAGATTGAAGGCTTGTTTTCCATCATGGCTGAATTCTGCCTCAGTTTGTGTTGCTTCCAGCCGGTTAGTTCTGGTTGTTCATCGGCACAGAACCTGGTCTACAGCAGTTTTAAGCATTCTGTGGGTTCCTAGACAAAGCAAGACATCTGGTCAGGCATTGATCGGGTTATTTTGTTGTTGTGATGATTTCGCAGGAGAACGCGGTGGAGGTTGTTTTGATTTCAGAACAATTCCATCATAACTGATGCTTGTCAGATCTGATTTTTAACCTGCTGATTCTGACTGAGTGCACCCTTTAAGGGGGTGAGGAGCTCAGTTACCCGGGAGGAGCTCGGAGGAGAGTCGCTGCTCCTCCACGTCGAAAAGAGCCAGCTGAGGTGGCTCACTGGAAAAACGAAAATTAACTTGGAGGCGCTGAAACCTTTAACATAAATAAATGGACAGAAACAGATGAATTCCTTAAATGTCATTAATTAAGGATTAAATATAAACAATAATTAAAAAAAATATATATATACTCTAAAGAGATTACAAAGATCAGGTGAAACAAGTCAATACACTGGAAAAATTATCTAGAAATAAGTAAAGATTTCTTAAATTTAGTGTAATTATCCTTAATTCGAGTAGCTAAATGAGAAAGTTTGCTAATGGGATGAGTATTTTTACTCTTAAAATATGTTAATTAGATAACATGCACTTGAAACAAGACAATGCAATTGTGTTTTCTAATTTTAAGTGTAAATTGTCTTGTTCCATTGGTAAAATGTCTCTTTTACCTCCTCAATCCAAGAACAAATGCACTTATTTTAAGAAAAAATGACTTATCTAGATTGAGATTTTTTCCAGTATGGATGCCTCCTGGTCGCCTCCCTCAGGAGGTGTTCTAGGCATGTCCCATTAGAAGGAGGCCTTATGGAACACACTAGAGGGACTATGTCTCTGAGCTGGCCTGGTGTCGCCTCAGGGTTCCCCCCAGAGCAGCTGGAGGAGGTTTGTGTGGATCAGGAAGTCTGGGCTTCTCTGCTTAGACCAGTGTTTTTCAACCCTGGTCCTCAAAGCACAGGGTTGCATATGTTCGGATGTTTCTGAGCTTTGGCACACCTGATTCAGATGATTGCAGTTCAGCAAAGCCTGATAATCTGCTATCAATTGATAACAGGTGTGTGAAAGCTGGGAAACATCCAAAACATGCAGGGCAGGGTGCCTGGCTTAGACTGCTGCCTCCGCAACCGAGCCCCGGATAAGCAGAAGACAATGGATGGATGGATTCTAACTTGATCTAACTTAAGGTTAGATCCGGGTTCCTCTCGTTCACCTCATAATTCCCTAAATTCTCCTCATGTTTTAAGCAGAGGTTAACAGAACCGGACAAATAGATTGTTTTGCGTTTGAGATACCAACCTCAGTGCGTCTCCCCTCTGGCTCCACCTGAAGCCTGAGGATCTGCTGGGTTCTGCTTCCATGTTCTGGACAGGAGGACAAATCAGACACAAGATGAGACCCAGGAGTTCAAAATAAAGATTTGGAGCAGACGCTGCTCTGCTGGGTTCTGCTGGTAGGTTGAATCCTTCGCCGGTCTAAAGATCCATGTTTGTTCCTGAGTCGTTCTCTTTGCTCCCCTCCTGCGTGGTGATGCTCTGAGCAGCTGCAGGTCCTCGTTTTCCACCCAGTCATGCGATGTGACCCAGGGCAAGGTGATGCCGGTTGCCGTGGAAACCGTTGTTTAGCTGCCTCTGCGGGCATGACTCTGCAGTTTGGCAGTAGAATGAGTTTGGTTCAGAGATTAAAAGGAGCTTTAATCATGAGGATGAACGAGGCCGAGGCTGGAGGAGGATTACCGGGAGAATCCAGAGAATTTAGGAGACGATCTGTGGTGGAAACCTCGTGTTCCATCTCTTCTGCACAGGCTTTCTGAAGGTCAAGAACCAAAATAAACACACGTAAACACGTCAATGCTACTTTATAGTTGTAGCCTCAGTGAAAAAGAGATGAAGACATCGCTGGTTTATTTAACTAGGCCAAGATCTGACTGACGGCACCAGAATGAAAATGAGTCCAAAGCAACGCCTCTGCAGAAAGCTAAGCTAGTTTTCTGAATCAAGCAGCAGAGGGAAACTCTTGATTAAAATCACACTTTTCTCAGCTGATTTCTGCTCTGATAGACAGAAACTTTAACCCGAATGGCTTAAAGTTAAATTATTTAACTAATTATTTAACTAAATTAAGTTAATCCGCTCTCCTGGTTCTGATGAAGGCCTAGAAAAAGCCTGCCTGCTGCTGCATGAGTGACTCAGCAGAAACTCTCCCAGAGACTTGCCTTTCATTTTGCTCATTTCTAATTATGTTTACCGGTTAACATCCTGTTGCATCACCTGGTTCACATGGACGTTTTCCTCAGCATGAAATAAAATAAGCTTTTTTTATCCTAATTTATAGAAACAAATCTGCAGTTCCTCTGCAGAGCCACAAGGTGTCACCGTTTAACAGAAGAAAGCAGATCATCTTCCTGCTGCCCTGTGGCTGCCTCTGATTGGCCGACGGCTCAGTTTGTCAGATGAATTTGCTCCAATCTGTGGAGCTGCTGCTTTATCTGCTCACCTGTCAGATTGGGTCTGTGTTAAAGCTGAAGCTGCTCCT
Source organism: Cyprinodon tularosa (assembly GCF_016077235.1). Taxonomy (NCBI): domain Eukaryota; kingdom Metazoa; phylum Chordata; class Actinopteri; order Cyprinodontiformes; family Cyprinodontidae; genus Cyprinodon; species Cyprinodon tularosa. Next base: position 4,395,344 of record NW_024039229.1, on the reverse strand, counting down.
CGCTGATGGGAAAGGATTTCACCTTATAGACCTGTTTCTGTTAGAAGGAAAGCTTTAAATGCTTTCAAAATAATCTTTAAAAAAATGCCAAAACACGTTCATTTCATAACTGATCTAATTGAGTCAAAATTATACTGACTTTAAGGACATTAGTGGTTTTTATGACAGATTAACGTCACAGGTTATTGATCAAATACTCACATTGGAGGGTTTTTAATTCACCCATCCAGCTGTGGATGGTTCCCAGGACCTTTACTGAAGACTAGAGGCCCTCAGCATCATAGACCCTCCACCATACCTGCCAGTTGATTGGAAACAACATCTTCTAGAACCAAAGGGGGTCCGATTATCTGTAGAGTAAGATGGTAGAACAGAAAAGGCTTTTTTCCACGACATTTACACGATTAATGATGTCATCTGACGAATGTTTTGATTGGTTCCTGTTGTTTGAGTTCTTTTCTGATGCTTTCTCTAAATCAGGGTTGTTTTTCACTGTTTTCATCTTTATTATGCAGATTTTATGACTTCAGAGGGTGGAGTCATTCCTCTGAGCCATTTTAGATTGAAAATATGCCCAGAAAGCTGCCATATTTCAATTACTGCTTTGTTTACTCCTTTTTTATTCATAATTCATCCTCAGACACAGATGTGGCACCAGTTTCCCAGAGCAAAAAACCTTAGGATGCAGTTTCCTGAGAGATAATGATGGACAGTCTGCTGAATGCAGATCAATTCAGACACTTAATGCAAAAAGCCTCCAATCCTTCACTCCCTGCACATTATTCTAATGATGCTTTAATTGATAGCACTCAGAGGGAGGAATATTTCTCCTCAGATTGATGGTTTTCCAGTGTGTCGTTCAGGGAAGCTTTTGGGTCAAGTGTGTGTTTGTGGCACAGAGAGCTGTTCCCTAACAGCTGAGAGAGAGAGAGAGAGAGAGAGAGAGAGAGAGGATTGAGGAGGAAGCGGATTGGTGGAGGAGGAGAGCCAAGGATGGGAGGGGTTGGCTGGTGAGAGATCGAGCAGAGGAGAGGAAAGCTGCAGCAGCCAGGAGATAAAAGCTTTTTCTCCCGTTCTGCTGGCGCCTGCGAGCCGCGGATAAAGCCCAGCTCTGCAGCCGCCGGAGGGAGCAGCAGATCCGGGCTTCCTGCCGTCGGATCAGCAGGCCTCGCACCGCAGCCGGAGCGGGAAAAAGATCCCGTCTCTCAGCTGATCAGAGGGACCGCCCAGCGTTGCAGGACGCTTGGTGCTGCTCCAGCTTCCAGCGTATCAATCAGACCAGCCCGGTTCTGCTCTGCTCCCAAGGTTTGCTTTCAGCCGGGGACGCCTCCCGTCTTTGTTTCTGAAGGGATGCTGCATTTTAATCCTCTCTGCGGTTCTGTGTGATGCTCGGGACTATCCTTCACTGGACACTGAATCCCTTTGGCTCTGCTCCAGATTCACAGCACATCTGCACAAGAAATGGGTCTGGTTCTGGAACTTGAAGTCCTCCCAGAACTGCTTCCTGCTCCCCAGCTGTAGAGTCCAGACGCTAAACCCAGAGGCCTGCTCCTCATTAGGAAACGGCAGACTTAAGGAGGAACTGTTGATGTGTTTGGCTTCCTGAACCAAGTCCTGCAAACTCTGGGTCTGTCCAGCTGTTGCGTCATCGCACTGCACCACCTGATGAGGACGAAGGGTTCCCAAGATCTCTAAGGGTTCCTGCAAAACGACAACCTGAAACCTCAGTGATTGATGCAGAGGTGGGGGGCAGAAGGTTTGCTTTCATCCTGCTCATCCTGACAGTTTTTCTAAATGACTCCACAATAAAGATAAAACTGTCAGAGGTTCTGATCCCAACAGGAAGACCCGCCTAAACGGTCCGGATTAAGGAGGCTGGAAGCTCAATAAGCCGTCAGAGCACTGGCTGGATTTCCCTGCAATCTGTTGCAGCATTGGCTGACGGCTCACTCTGTCACACATCCGCACAGAGCTTCCCGTTACTTTTCCCTTCCATCGGGAACACCGTGGGAAAACTCTGGATACCGATCCCACTCCTCCTGTGCTGCATGAAGCGTGGCCCAGCCATCAATCATCCATGAGCTCAGATGGAGCTCTTTAACCTGAAAGCAAATCCCAGCATCCCTTGGTTCTGGTTCTGTTGATCGGAATGAATCAGGAACGGATCGGGAGGTTTTTCTCCCTCTGGGATGTAGCCGACATCATTTTATATGTTTGGAGTACGATGAGGCTGTAGAACTTTTTTTTATTTGTTTATCTGCCCTCACATGGAGAAAATTACCAATGGGCTGAAAACAACTCTTGATGTCCAGCATGTTGCCTTAATCCAGATCGCTGTTAAATCCGGGTCCTGATGGGACTGGATGGTTTTAATCCAGAATAATCTGCCCTTTCACTGAAACGGCTGAAGCATACAGGTTTCTGCAGAAACTCCCTCCTGCAGGTTTATCCTCCCATCTTTTCCTCCTCCTGAGTCATGGGGAACTCCATGGGTTGCGTTCGGCCTCTTCGTGAGGCCGATCCGGACGCAGCACCCACTCTTTCACCGAAGAAGCGTCTGCGTTTCAGACGGAAGCAGAAGGGAAACAAGAACCGGAGAGCGGAGGAAGAAAAAGCGGACCAGCAGCGACTGCGATGCTCTGAGCCCGAAGAGGATGATCCGGAGAAAAGACCAGAGTGTTCAGACCACAGCAGATCCGGGCCAGAATCTCGCTTAGGTCACCTCAGAGCCGACCCACACAGTAGCACCCTGTCCCCTGCCTCTGCTGGGGGGCTGCTGAGCAGCAGAAAGCTGGAGTCGACCCCCAAACCCAGCCCGGCCTGGAGAGGGGTCTTCTGCCTTCCCGGGGAGGAGGACACCATCAGTGCCATCATCGACGTCTCCAGCCTGCCGAGCCAAACCGCCGCCACCACCCCGGTCAACGCCGCGCCGGCCCTGGGCAGAACCACGCCAGGCGGGGGCAGGGTCTGCCTGGTTCGGGAGAAAGTTCAGGGGGTTATAGAAAAGCCCTGGATCCAGAAGAGGAAGGAGGAGACGGACAAAGTGAACAAGGAAGGAAACGGGAGCAAGGCGGCGGCGGGTAGAGCTCCTGTGAAGGAGCGTAAAGGTGTAGTCCACATCCGAGAGGTGGACGGGAAGCTCTGCGTGGTGAGGACGGTCTACCCCAACGATCTGGGCTCCCCGCTCCGCAAAGACGAAGATGAGGTGGAAGTTCACAAAGAGCCTCCCGCACCATCACCCGTCACTGGGAATATTCTGAAAGTCCAGCTGGTGGAGGACGGAGACGAAAACAAATCAACCGGTGGGTCCCCCACCTCCTCCAAGGAGCTCCAGGACACCATGAAGGCCTTCAGGCTGGAGCCGCAGGGGAAGTCGTCTCTGTTTGAGTCGGGTTACTCCAGCGATCTCCCTCCCACCTCCCCAGAAACAGCTGGTACCACTCCCAGTCAGACGGACTGGGGAGGCCTGACCAGCAGCTCGTCCGAGAAACTGGACTCCACCATGGAGAGTCCGCTGGCGCCGGAGAAGCAGGTGGTTTCCAAACCCCTGCCTCAGGTTGGTGTCCTTCAGAGTTAACCAAACCACAGGATCAGAAACCGTCCAACACGTCCGGAACAGAAAACCATGTTGGTCTCAAACCTAAAAGCAGAATCTGTAAGAAAACTAAGTAATAAATTTGGGTTTTTAGTGGTTCTGGAGGCACAGAAATGAAGTTTTAAGGGGCAAATTCAGGTTTAATCTTATTTACTTAAAACATTAAGTTACTTAGTAATAAGAACAGGATGGGTTCAAATAAATACTGTTTAAACAGATTAGTTTGAACCGTCTTTGAAGTAGAAATCATAGGATATATTTAGTCCTGTTTACTTTGAAATTAAAGAAAAAGTAAAAATTATAATATTCCTGGGATTAGTTTATTTTAAGACCTTCTGTAATCATTTTTATTTCAGTCTGGGTGGGCCAAACAAAATCTATCCAAGAGCCGCAAATGGCCCGTATACCACACTTGGTTCATGGTTACTAACTTAGATTGAAGAGTTTTTATAAAACTTTAAGCCTAAAACTGAAGATTTAAAGGAAAGTCTGTAGAAACAAAGTAGTATATGTATAGGAAAGTTATCTCTTTATTCTAAAGTATAAATGACATAAAATATCTGGTATCTTCTATTTATTTGAAGCTAAATTTGTCATTTCTAATCCCTTAAACTGCTTCTGGAATCATATCAGAGTATAAACTGAAACTCTCCACATCTGGATCCCAGCTGTTTGACGTTAGTCCAGGTTATCTGCTCCAGAACCAGCTTGTGCTCGAATCTGTCCCACTTTCTCTTCTACCTCTATGGTTCCTTTCACAATGTCCAACACCGGTGGAACCAGCCCCATAGCATGATGCCGCCGCCACCATGCCTGACAGGTGGTACAGAGATCTGATAGCTCCAGACATGCAACCTGGATTTGTTTTGTTGGACAGGAACACACCAGGCTCTGATCATTGACCTTGATTCTTGGTTCAGACTCTCTAAGTCCGGCCTGATTTAAAACTAGCCAGCGGCGGCTGGGGGAGTTTTCTCCAAGTCGGGCTATAAATTCGAAATAGACGTATAGCAAAAAACCGATCAAACATACACTACCGTTCAAAAGTTTGGGGTCACATTGAAATGCTCTTATTTTTCAAGGAAAAGCACTGTACTTTTCAATGAAGATAACTTTAAACTAATCTTAACTTTAAAGAAATGCACTCTATACATTGCTAATGTGGTAAATAACTATTCTAGCTGCAAATGTCTGGTTTTAGTTGCAATATCTACATAGATTTAAAGAGGCCCATTTCCAGCAACTATCACTCCAGTGTTCTAATGGTACAATGTGTTTGCTCATTGGCTCAGAAGGCTAATTAATGATTAGAAAACCCTTGTGCAATCATGTTCACACATCTGAAAACAGTTTAGCTCGTTACAGAAGGTACAAAACTGACCTTCCTTTGAGCAGATTGAGTTTCTGGAGCATCACATTTGTGGGGTCAATTAAATGCTGAAATGGCCAGAAAAAGAGAACTTTCATCTGAAACTCAACAGTCTATTCTTGTTCTTAGAAATGAAGGCTATTCCATGCGAGAAATTGCTAAGAAATTGAAGATTTCCTACAACGGTGTGTACTACTCCCTTCAGAGGAAAGCACAAACAGGCTGCTGCGGGTACAATTTAACGAAGATGCCAGTTGGGGACCTGTGAGGCGTCTGTTTCTCAAACTAGAGACTCTAATGTACTTATCTTCTTGCTCAGTTGTGCAACGCGGCCTCCCACTTCTTTTTCTACTCCTGTTTGTGGAAATGAGCCTCTATACACCTATGTAGACATTGCACCAAAAACCAGACATTTGCAGCTAGAATAGTCATTTACCACGTTAGCAATGTATGGAGTGTATTTCTTTAAAGTTAAGATTAGTTTAAAGTTATCTTCATTGAAAAGTACAGTGCTTTTCTTTCAAAAATAAGAGCATTTCAATGTGAGCCCAAACTTTTGAACAGTAGTGTATACCAGGTTATCACACCAGTATATTTACATGAATGCCTACAACACCCTGACCTCTGCTATACCTTTGTAATGCAGAGAAGCTACTGTGCATGTACAACTTTTAACGAGAGTCAATGGCAAAAGATTTTGGCGCCCTGGAGCGGGAAATACGTCACCAATCCGACGAAATATGGAATGACGCTTAACTAGTTATTTAAGATTAAATATCTATCCTGCACATCTAAAAATATATATTAATACATTTTGAAATATTTAAAATGATGTCTTAATCAGGGTAATTGGGTGGATGGGGTGGCGCCTTGGTGCCCTCTATAGGCCAGCCGCCACTGAAACTAGCCCCACTGTAGGAAGATGTTCTGGTTTTGGAGAGGCTGATGTCCCACTTGTTGGGTCTGATGTGGTTTTTGATCATCTGGATCTATTTTATCTCCTCTAAGGAGGGCGGTTTGGGTCGGATGTGACTAAGGGTGGTTTGGTTCTGTTAAAACTGTTTGTCGTATTTTATTTACCATTGGATAAAAACAGTTTAAAGAAACACTTAAATCCTCAAATTCTTAATCACAGGATGGATGGATGACATTTCCTGTAGATTAACAGGACAGATCAAAGGAGCATCAGGCTCAACATCAACAGTTGGATTAATCGGCACCAAGACAAGGTTTCTACCGACACTAATCGCCACAGGAACATTCCTGATCTGATTATCTGAACCTGACCACAGTAAAGAGGAATAATCCGGTTCCTGACCCGCTGCTCTGTTGTGCTGGGGGGGGCTTTTCTTTGACTGTTTTGTTTGCGGTTCCTTTGCTGTCATGAGTGCAGCACGTCTCAGTGGCAGTCATGGGGTGTTTTTGCTCTTATCGGATCACAATTGTTGCACCCTGTGCATACAAAATGACAAATAAAGAAGTCTAAGTCAAAGACATTAATTTTCTCTCGCTTCTTTCCGGCTTTGTTCTCTGGGCCTAATCAAAGTGGCCCAGCCTGTCCCTCCACCTCCCCATGAAAACCCACTGCTGACGTCTGACGGGCAGAGAGGAGGGTTGGTTGAGTGTTTAGGCAAAAGGTCAGTGGCTGTAATGACAGGGACCACATTCCCCTTCAAAACTGAAGCTGCTTATTTACTGCAAATTAAACAAATGGCAGGAAAAGGTCATTTAAAGAAGAAATGAGCAGAGCGGTGACATCAGCTTCAACTTAGCTGAGTCGGATCAAAAGTGCACGTTTTTAAACCGGATGTTTTTTTTCTGTTGAATGAAGCTTCAGGTTGTTTCAGCACACAATTATAAACTTTCAAAATGCATCAGTTTCACTTTTCCTTTTAGCTTAAAACATGGAGGACGTTTGCAGCAGGAGGTTGAGGTTAAAACGGCAACAGGCAAAGTGAAAATGATGGATGACGATGCAGAAACCATGCAGAATGACGTCATGCCCTCAGTGCAGAGAGGAAAAAAACTTTCAGAGCTGCAAACGTTGTGTGACAATATTTCCTGTTGATTAATTGTTTTTAAGAAGCGACATTTTATTTTAGTATCCAAAAAAACAAACCTTTTTTTGAAAGAAAAAAAAAACTTTTTCGTTGAAGTTTTGATATTTGTGGAAAGTCATGTAGAAAAATAACTTTTTTAACCAGCTGAGAAGGAAACATTTATTTAGAGCACTTTAAAATTTGGCTTTTGTTTTTAAATTAATGCGACATTTTTATATATCTACATGTAAAAACATTATTAAATTCTTTATAATGTTTAGCCAAGGAGCTGCTCACATCCATCAAGCCTCTTGAATCCTTACAGATTTAAATATAAAATCTACGGAAGAGGATTAGGGCCACAAAAAAAAAAAAAGTTAACTGATTTTTAAATTTTATTTCAGTTTAATATGGGAAAAAAGTCAGAATTCTGACTTTTTTCTCAGAATTCGGACTTTAATCTCAGAATTCGGACATTAATCTCTGAGAATTCTAAGAAAAAAGTCAGAATTGTGAGAAAAAAGTCAGAATTCTGAGAAAAAAAGTCAGAATTTTGAGAAAAAAGTCAGAATTTTGAGAAAAAAGTCAGAATTCTGAGAAAAAAGTCAGAATTCTGAGAAAAAAGTCAGAATTCTGAGAAAAAAGTCTAAATTCTGACTTTTTTTTCAAAACAACCGCGCCTGGCTTGACGGAGAAACCAGGAGAACAGCTGTGCATATTTACGACAGTGCACTTTTACTTTCGCCCTCTGGGGGAAGCCTCGCTGGAAAATCAACACCGGTTGCATCGTGTACCTTTAAAGTCGGAATTCTGAGATCAAAGTCAGAATTTTGAGGAAAAAGACAGAATTCTGACTTTTTTCCCCATACTAAACTGAAATAAAATTTAAAAATCAGTTAACTTTTTTTTTTCCCAGTGGCCCTAATCCTCTTCCGTAAAAATCAGTGTTAGTCATGTTAGATATTATTTGTACCTTTCTGTGTAATCAGTAGAAACATATTTAATGCTGTTACATCATTAAAACCCTTCTGCTGCTGAGCAGGTCTTAAAGTTTTACTTTGGTGTTTGGATGATTTATCTTCGATTAGCTCCAGGTTCCTCTGGTTGGAAGGCCTCCGTTCCATCACCCTAATCTTTATAAAACCTCCTCGGATTGTTGTCGATAAAAGTCTGGGCTTTAACACGACCGCTTCAGGATGATACTTGTGCTTTTAGTCCATCAACACCTTTGTTTATAGATGCTGGAGATGGGCCTGTTTCCAGTGTAGTCCTGTTTCTCTGACCGTGACTGGCTGGATGTGCTCTCTTCATCCTCTGGCATGGGACAGGCTTGGAGCTCGTCTGCCTGGCTGTGTGTTTCCTGGACAGGGTCGCCTTTTGCAGTTGCTTTTTGTATCTCTGCTTCTGTCTCCTTGAACCCCAGTGGGCCTCAGCAGATGGCCGCTCACACTGAGCCTGGTTCTGCTGGAGGTTTCTTCCTGTTCAAAGGGAGTTTTTACTCTCCACTGTCGCTACAAGCATGCTTAGGATGAGGGATTATATTTGAGTCAATGAGTCGATGCAATCAACTGGTTTTCCTTAGATAGAAAACTTTGTATCAGTTTGACTGAATGATCTGGTTGAACTGGAAAGTGCCTTCAGATGACGTGTTGTGAATTTGGCGCTATAGAAATAAACTGAATTGAATTGAATTGAACATTAAGAAATTATCGCTGAAATTTAAATATGTTATGAATCCAAAATGTTTCAGAAATTTGAATAATTTTGATTTTTAGAAGAAGTCAGTCCACTGTATTGGTAAGGATTCTCCATCATTCAGGTCATAGTCAGTCCAAAAAAAGTAAAAAAAAAAAACAATCCACTGGACTTTGTTTCCAAGTTTGAAGATGTTTCCCTTCCCATCCGGGAAGCTTTTTCAAGACTCAGCAGTAGATCTACACCTTGTGGACAAAGGACATTCTTTTGAGGACCAGAATGTTCACATTTTGCACAAAGAAGGCAGGTGGTTTGAGATGGGCGTGAAGGAAGAAAAAACTACCTTAAATAGAGGTGGTGGACTTAATTTCAGCTTTCAAAAACCAACAATTCGGCGATACAGTTGATACCTTCCTGCTATCATGCAACCCCCACCCCCTTAGAGCGGAACAGAAGACCTCATCTATTCAGCCAGGCCAACAATTCCCTCTAATCACCCCCCTTTCAGAGACATAGACAGGTATGGGGCATTGCAGGCTCATTAAAGAAGCTAAATTACCCCCATTCCAAAGGGGTGGACCTATTCATCCGTTTCAATTTGCATGTTTTCTAAACATTGGGTTGGGCTGCTGCATAAAGCCTTGAACTCAACGCTATTTCTGACATTTTGAATTGAAAAACCTTCCTGGATGGGAAGCGAAACGTCTTCAAACTTGGAAACAAAGTCCAGTGGATTGTTTTTAACTGTTTTTGGAAAGTCAATCCATTATTTCCATAGATTTTTTTTATCTAAGCAGTCGGCTTTAAAGTAATTAAGATTGTTTTTCAGTTTCTGAACGACTTTTAACCTTTTTTTTCTCCTCTAATTTACGTCCGAACGCGACTATTTTCAACCTCTTCGCTCCGAGTTAAGAATCATTCAGGAATAAAATGGATTCTAATCTGAGCTATCCACTGCCTATAAAACCACATTTTGTTCCCATTTATATTGCGGCGGCTGAAAATTCCAAAGGTAACAGCTTGTTGGATTGAAAAGATGATTATAGCTCCAACAAGATGAGATTAATGGAGCTGTTAGCTCAGACTTGGCCAACAGTAGACGATCACCTCCTGGGTGATCAGTGGGGAGATTTATTTATTTTTTAAGGCAAGAAAATTGGGAAACATTTTCCTGAATAAGAAAGTTTCTTCTTAAAGGTGTTGTTTTTTTTAAATATAAGAAATATTGAGCATTGTGCTCTTTATGGGGGCTTATTTCCTTTATTATCATCTATTACCACCATGACATCTGCGTCCATAGATCTGTTTATCCTTCCAGTTTGAGTTTCACTAATTGATGTTTTAATCAAGCAACCTGAAGGAAGGACATCAATGTCCAGAGTTTCCATTAGGAGCTGATTACCGTACAGGAAATAAATGAAGGTTCTGCAGATGTGTTTGACTGAACAGGCTCATTCTGATTATCATTTTAATTATTTATTCCTTTCAATGACTTTATGAACATAACCTAGTTATATTCTTACATGCTAAACCGACTGACTAGACCACCATCAGAGATGTTTGAATCCATTATGTTTGTGTGAGGAGGTGTTCCGCCTGGTCTAGTTCTAGGCCATCAGCTGTTCCGCTCTCATTCTCACGGAGAACCGGTGGTTTCAGATCAGCTGTGCAGCCTGGCGGCTCGTATCCTCCTGCTGAGTCATGGTTAGTGTTCATGTGACGTGCAGAGATGGAGCGAGTCCTTCAGAGCTCCTGTCTCTTTTCAAACAGCAGCTGCTTCTTTGTGTCATTTCTCCAAAGAAAAGGATTTAAATTCATCAAGCTGCTTTGTCCTGGATGCAACCACTAACGTTTACCCTCCACCCTCCCCTCTGTCTGCATCCATCATGCATCTCCATCCTTTTCAAGATTCATTTAAACAATCGATCCAGTTTAGTTTTCTCCTTTTATCATTCTTCTTTCACTAACTTCAAAGAGAGCATGTCTCTAAAGGAGGGCGGGTCCAGGAAGGGGGGGGCAGCCGTACTCTTCTGTTGGAGGTATGATGAAAACCTGATTTCAGAGCAGAGTTTTTATCCGGCTGCTTGTTTTACTTACAGAATTATATTTGTAGTCTGGATGCAGTCAGACATTTTCAGCTCCATCTCTGCCGTCTTTCATGGCGGCGCTCTGCCCTGATGTGATGCTGCTGGATTTTCCTTCCTGGTGCATTATGCCGTACCGTGCAAACAGTTTTATATGGAGTGAATGTTCTTCTATTATTGTTGCAAAGAAATTTTAAAATGGCAAAATTGCTTTAAAAGCCCTTTTTTTTTATAAAAAAAAATTCATTTCTGGATTCTGTTTTCTTCAAATTACCTTTTAGGCCACATGTTTTTCAATTGCTACAGGAATGGAACGGTATTCACGCCAGAGTTTTTCTTCTCCTCTGCCTGCACACGTGCTCAGTGTGAGAGATTGCTGAAGAGTCAATGACTTTATGCATGTAACCGATTTTACATAAGGCTGACACAATGAATCAGATTAATTGGGATTAATTGATTATTGAAATAATCCTCAACTAATTTAGTAATCAATTGATCGGTAACTGGAGTATAGAGACCGTAAATGATGCCTTTACCTGACAGAGCGACCCTCCTTGAGCAATAATTATATAAAAATAGTTTTTAAAAAAAATGTGTCATTTAAGATAAAAATAAACACTTTTTTGTTCATCAATCTGCTCTATCAGAACTCCTCAAGTGGAAAAGTTTGAGTTTCACCTGGTTTAATTTGGTAGAAAATCTTCTTTATGGAAACTTTGGCTGTCTGATTATTAATCGAAAACATAATCGACAGATTAATCGATTTGCAAAATAATTGTTAGTTGCAGCGCTAGTTTTTAGGAAAGTTTTAACCACTTTGACTGTGTGACCCGGCCTGACCTCTGATGACACGTGTCTTGCATTGGCGCTATAATAATAAACTGCACTGGATAAAGATTATTTGGGTTTAATCTTGTAGAAATTGAGCCTAGATTGGTGTATTTTATTTCTTTTTTTAAGATTTTAACGGATCAAGGTTTGCCAAAAAAAAAGAAAAGGCTGAAATATCTGAAATCTTTCAGAGCTTAGTTATTCATGGACTGTTGAGGTTATGAAAAAATAACCATCAAATCTAGCGCATGTTCTATAAGAAAATGGCGAATAATAGGGACGAATTTGGAAAATTGAGTCTGGAAAGGGGAAATTTACAACTAGAAATGTGAAGTTAACCCGTCACTGGTGTTGGAATTATTTAATGGATCATTATCTATACCAAAAACTAACATGTTCTTAGTGATTTAATGAATTTAGCGATCACTGAGGCTGGGAGCGGCCATTTTTGCCCAAATATAGTAGCCCCTCCCTCCTGCCGTCTTCCAGCAGTGACGTCACGGTGCGGTAAGCCTAGCGCCATTCTCCCTGTTTACAAGCAAAATCAATGGGAACTACTAGACACATCTGCAATCAACAACAATTATTGAAGATTTCCAGAGGACTTCACCATTGAAATTCACCAGAGCTATAGTGAAACTGACAATGCACACGTGCATGGCAGCTGGATGCTGGAATACATTGGGTAAAAGTGGAAAAAAAAGAGTTATTTCACCTTTCTGATTCCTGATCCTCCACGGACGGGTTGGTCGTTGGATCGCCAACTTGAAGAGGGAGGATTTGCCATCGAACTTCTGGCCAGGGAAAAAACCCGTAATATGTAGCCAACATTTGGAAGAAGAATGTTTTCAAGATGACCTGGATAATAGCGCGTTGTGACAAACACCAGATACAGCACTGGGACTTGATCAACAGCCGATACCGCACCGTGACGTCACTAACGAGTAGGTGGCAGTAGTGTTCTTTGACAAACATGGATGCCTCCAGTAAAGCACATTCAGATGAAAATTACTCTGAATTAAAAACACTTTATTATTGAACAGTATTTAATACTTTTATATTTTAAGAACTTTCAGAAGTTTGAACTCTGAATAAGAGCGGACTTTTCCTTTAAAATCCAAGGGAGGAACCAGTGTGAGACATAAAATAATTTTTTTTAAGGTAGATCTGCTATGATAGAAAACCCAATAATTAAGATTTTCCCTTTATTTTTCACATCAGTGGAGATAGAGAGCGGAGAATAAAATGGCCACATGTCACACCTGATGTCATCATTACATTCCGTTCGCCATCATGGCCTCTGATGCGCAGCAGAGCAGAGAAGATGCAGGAAACCTCAGCTTCAGGTCTGTTTGTGAAATCTTTGAAACTAGATTACGTCACCAAAGCTGTCGGAATAATCCGGAAGCAGAACAGAACTGTTCATCCTGACCTTCCCTTCGGCTGCGGTTGGATGAACAGATCAGGTGGGCAGCAGCGGATGTGTAGCTTCCCAGACTGCTGAGTCATTGTTCATGCAGGATCACAGGTTTGCTCATGTTCTGCAGGAATGTTTCTGCGTCTGTTTACCCACCTCAGTCCGCTTCAAGTTATTACTGCATACGGGCAGTTAGATGTTGAACTTCATGCCTCTGGGTCTCTGCTGCACGGTTTTAGAAGTCATCCCGGATGGTTCAACCAACACCCCGTCGCCCTGCGTTCTTTTGGCCACCGCTGCAGTCTCCCGGCATTCTCCGGAGGTTTTCCAGCTGAGTCCAAGCAGCAGACAGAGAGGCACGGGGAGGGAGGTCTGACAGGAGCCGACTGATGGTGGGAACGGCAGCCAAATGCTGACGCCGGACAAACGGCCCCAAGCAGAAGGAATTCATAGGAAAGCCGTTCCTCCGTGTCCAAAGACACATCAGTCCTAACAGCCGTTGGCTTCCTTAGAAGCTGCTTTTCTCAGATCTTCTCCAGAAACTTTGATTTTATTTGACTGTACTGCAACATCTTCGTTCGCTTTCCTTTATCCACAAAAACACCAATAATGCTGGAAAGTAAACACAATTATTTTATAACAGTACATGAGGAAAAAAGCTGAGGCAGGAATAATGATCAGGCGTTCAGTAGAACATCTGCAGAGCTTTTTAAGTGCTGTCGCTGTGGTTGGGGGACGCATAGTGACGGCTCAGAGCCACTCCACACATCCACACTTAAAGGAAAAGTGAACTTTTCATAGTTGAAAAGAGAAGAAAAACACCTTAAGTGAATTTAAAGCAACAGCTGAAGTTTGTCGTCTATTAAATCGTCTTTATTACCTTTTTATATCCCAAATATCAGACAGGAGATGTTTCATGATGTCTTTAAGACAAAGTTTCCATCTGTGAAAGCACTGAATGTTCCCCTCCCTGAACACAGGGGCAGATTTAGGAAATTTTTGGCCCTAGGCAAAGACAGGGGGTCCTCTGAACTGAGAATATAACATATAGAACAGACCCATTCTACAGATAGAGAAACGCTAATAGAATAGACATCCATTATCTGTTCTAGGTTGTGTCCCTCTCTTCTTGTCCCTCTCTTCTTGTTTTCCTCTCTATGTTTTGTACTCAGCTGACTTTTCATGCTGTCTCTAAAGGAATGAAAGATTTTTTCCAAGCACTAAGCTCACTTAGCTGATTGCTCCTTCCTGCGTTTCCAAAAGTAAATAACCCAGTCCTTCTTTTCACTGTAGACAAGCCATGATCTGCTTATCTGTTTTCCATTTTTCATTTGGATGAAATAATAGCTGCATGAATCATGACAGCAGACAAGATAGAGGAGAGCAGGAGGCGGGGTTACCAATCTACTCGCTCTGGAGAGCAGAGTTCGCTGCTTTTAGATGAAAAAGCAGCGAAGAAGAAAAAAGTCTCTAGATTTGGCGCTAGGAGCTTTTTAGAAATCAAAGTGCTAGAGGGGTCTGAAAAGTGGCTAAATATAGCGACTAAAGCGCTAAGTTGGCAACACTGCTCTTTGCATCGTTTGTTTTCAAATGGTTTGCTGCTGTCTGTTTGGACCTTTCTGAACATGTGCAGCAAATGGACTGATCCAATATGGTGGACACTGAAGGGGGGGGCTGAGACACACTTAATGTGAGGAGCAGAAGCTCATCTTACGCATGAAGCAATGTTTGGGGGGTAAATGGGAAGATTTAGATGATTTATTATGCATGGATCAAACTGTTCATGATTTTATTGATGGTCTGAGGCGGTAAAGGGAGGAAACCAGATCAGACTGATTGAAATCATTCAGCTTGGTCTTTATTTCCAGCGTTTCTTTTTCTGCTGTTTAACTGTTTTCCTGCAGCTTATCATCCCGAGGAAACCCTCTGCTCTTTGTTCCCCTTTCAGATCTCTGAGATCTACGTCTGCGGCGAGTCGGCCGACCTCACGGCCAAAGAGAAGCTGCTGCTATGGAGCCAGCAGGCCGTGGAGGGCTACCCCGGCCTCCGCTGCAGCAACTTCAGCTCGGCATGGAGCAATGGACGCATGTTCAACGCTCTGCTGCACAGATACAGGCCAGACCTCATCGACATGGAGGCCGTGGCCCGGCAGAGCAACCGAGAGAACCTGGAGCAGGCCTTCGAGATCGCCGAGTCGTTAGGGGTGACGAGACTCCTGGACGCTGAGGGTGAGTCAGAGGTTCAGCTATGAACCAGAACCTCCATCGATCACATCGCTGTGGTTCTAATGTTTTCCTTACAAGCTGCCAGACCTTTCAAAGTGCTCTAACTTCATTGTTCTGTCTTTAGTTTAGGGGTCTGATTTGGGTCATTTTGATTTTACTGCATAATTCTGAATCATTCAGGCATGAAAAAGGTTCCTACTGTGTGTCTGACCTCAGTGTCTTACACCTTTAAGATCTACCTTCTTGTAGAAGATCTGTAAATCCAGAGAAACAGGCTTCTTTGGTTTAAGTCTAAAAGGAAAATGTTTCACATTTGTTCCTTCAACCTGAAATGATCAAATACTAAATAAGTTCTGATCATCCTACCCCCTAAACAGGCATATATGTAACCCTTAATAGGGTGCTTTTATTTTGAAGGTGACTGCTGTTCCTGTGGGAAACTCTTTCCATTGCTGATGTTTTCTTTTCCATGTTGCCACTGGCATTAATAAGAAGACTTTATTCAGTGTCTGTCAGCAGGAATAGGTCTCTGGTTTCATTAGAGCTCTGGAGACGTTTGGTTCTGAGGTGAACGTGATCCGACTCGGCAATTCGACGCCTTTGCGTTGCATTCTGGGACATGATGGAGTAAATAAGCTAAAAGAAGCCTGGTTTTACTTTATAAACCAAACGTTTCTAATCAACCACTAATAGTCTGGAGCAGGTGCGGAGTTAGGAAATTTGGGGCCCTAGGCAAAGACAGGCAGGCGGCCCTCTGAGTTGAGAAGACAACACAAAAAACAGACCCATTCTCCAGATAGAGAAATGTTAATAGAATAGACATCCATTATCTGTTCTAGGTTTTGTCCCTTTTCTTCTTGTTTTCCTCTCTATGTTTTGTACTCAGCTGACTTTTCATGCTGTCTCTAAAGGAATGAAAGATTTTTTCCAAGCACTAAGCTCACTTAGCCACGGCTGAGACACACTTAATATTATAAGCATTCTGAAGGCATTTTAGCGAAAGGATTTTTAATCAAAAACATAATTAATGTGCACAAATAAGGAATAGTTGTATTAGCTAAAATGTTTTATGGGGCCCCCAGGAACTTGTGGCCTTAGGCACCTGGCTTGTATTGCATAATGGTAAATCCCCCCCTGGGCTGGATATATTCACTGTGTTTTCAGGCAGCAGATTGGTTCTGATCTGATTGGAGTTTTCCTCAGAAAAAAACAAAAAAGAACAAAATTCCCTGATTCAGACTGAAGCAAACGATCTGAATGAAAATTATTAAGCTAAAAACTCAGTGGAAGAAAAAAACCTGCATGTTCAGGGGTTGACGACCACTTGCCATTTGGGCAAGTGACTTTCACATTTCATTTGCCCAGAAACAATTTTTACTTGCCCAGTATGATTGATAAATATAGTTCCTTATATTCATTTTTGTATATATATCAATGAAACATGTGTGCTTTTTAAATGTTTTTTGTATTTCAGTACTTTTTAAGTTTACAGGTTCCTGGTGTGTATATGCAAAAAACTTGACAGGTTAAAAACTTAAGATAAATCACAAGACAGAAGTCAATGTCACAAATGAATAAATTTTATTTTAGATTAACGGTATGTTTATACAAGATAATGCTATTAATATAATGTGACTTTTCTAGAGAATCATTATACATAGTTATTTTATTCAGGGTTTCCACAGTCTGACATCATTTCAGAATTCCCTGACTTTTAACTGACTCAGGATTAGTTTTCCCTGACAAAATAAATGCAGCAACAAGACAATAATAATAACAGGTCACCAATTTAACATGTTTAGCTCTAGAACATTTAAACGCACCTCTCCAATGTCTAAGAGAAAAAAAAATTAATGAAAATTTTTTAATGTATGACCTGCATCACTGTACCGAAGACTGCCATATTTACACTGTGCGCATGGCGTACAATTATGCCAATTTTCCTAATCCTTGAACGATGATTTTTAATCTAGGGTTATCTGGGGGGTTGGTGAAATGGGTGGAGGGTAAAATAGGTGGTCGGTCTGTTACTGTACTTACATTATTTTGCCTTGTGGTTGTTTTTTAACCTGCCATGTTCAAAACAATGTGTCTGATTCACGCTAATTCCCGGACAAAAATCACGCCATCTGGCCATAAAATCACGCGGCTTTTTCAAATCACGCGTGAATGTGTACAAAACAACAAAAATGGCGCCGGCAACGCTTCTGAGTCGTTTTTTTTTAAGCAAATGTCAGTGATTTAAAAGTAATTTTGAGTAATAAATAAATTTTTAATAAATTTTTTTGCCATCATTGCACTTGCCCGGTAGCCTCGTGAGACCATCCTGATCTCGCGAGCTTTCAAGGTTTCACTGGCAGCTCAGTCTGGAGACTCTCCGTTAAAGAAAATTTGGAGCCGTTCACCAAACGAACGTCCAATCAGCGTTGGCTTTGAGGCGGGTTGAGGTGTGACGCAACGAGAAGCGCGACAGTTCAGTCTAAAGAACATGGCGGCTTCAGCCGATGAAACTAGCGTTAGCGTGGCTATCGAGCAAGTTTTATCGGAATTACAGAGTATTTCTTCACTGAAAGAAGAGCAAAACACTGCTCTGGAGGCTTTTCTCAGAGGAAAATATGTTTTTGCTCTTCTCCCGACTGGTTTCAGCAAGAGTTTGATCTATCAATTGGCTCCTCTTCGTCGTCCCTCTGTTAGTACGTCATATGCTTCGTTGGTCTGATTGGTTTATTTGGCCCGTCTATCACCAACAATAGGCCAATCAGCTAACCAGTATTTTCGCCCCTTCCCAAAATCACTTCAACGGAAGGTTTCCAGATGGATATGCGGAGCAAATCCATCTAGCGGAGTCAGGTTACTTGCCCAGCGGGCAAAGTACTCTCCCGACAATAAAACTACTTGCCCCGGGCGATCGGGCGATGGTCAACATCGAGCCCTGATGTTGTTCATTCTTTTAAAAGAAAAAAAAAATCACTTCAAGATAAAAGGTTTCAATGGATTCTTCACTTCACAGCAAAAATATTTAACATTTACGTACAGATTATTGGGCACGAAGGAACGTTTAGGGTTATTAATTCCTCCCCATCTTTAAACTATGCAACTATGGAATATTAAAAATGTTTAATCGTCCACACTTTCTAGCTGTTTCCAGGTTTTATCTACCATCTAGCTGATTGGAGGAGCTTATATTAGGTCCTTGTTTTTATATTCCTCCTGTCTGATCTCTCCTCAGACGTCGATGTTCCCTCTCCAGACGAGAAGTCAGTTATCACGTACGTCTCTTCCATTTACGATGCCTTTCCTAAAATCCCAGAGGGAGGAGAGGGCATCTCTGCACAGGTACGACCCGTTTGCTTCTTATTTAACCTATTTCCTTCCTTCCTTCGCCTCTGAACGGTTTCCTCCGGTCTTCCTGCTCTTTAGGAAGTGGACCAGCGCTGGTCGGAGTACCAGTCCGGCTTCTCGTCTTTGCTCCAGTGGAGCCGCCAGCATACAGCCCTCATGGCCAAGAGGAACTTCCCCCAGAACCCTGTTGAACTCAAGGTGAAGGATCCGACCCGTCTGTTTCTGCTTGTCCTCCTTTCTCAAAGTTTGAAGCGTTTGATGCAGAATTCTCCTTTTTTTAATTAAACATTCAAAGTATGCTGATGAAGGTTCTCAGTCATCCAGGTCATAGTCATTCCGTAAAAATTCAAAAAATATCCACTGGACTTGGTTTTCAAGATTTGAAGACGTTTCGCCACCTCTCCAGGAAGCTTTCTCAATTCAAATGTCTGGATCCGCAGTGAGTTTGAGTCTTATATAGACAATGCCTTGTATCGCTTGGAAACATGCAATAGAAACCGATGAATGGGTTGTTAGTTCCATCGTTAGCCTGTAATATCTGAAACGGTCTATGATTCTAGGGGTTGGTCGATAAAGGGGGGATTGTCATTAAGGGGGGGATTGTCTCCTGTAATACCTGAAACCTGTCTATGATTGTTAAGGGTTGGTCGTTAAGGAGGTATTGTTCACCGGCTGGAGCGGGTAAGTCCCTCGTTCCTCTGTGATGGGGTGGGGGGTTTGGTGATATCTGGAAGGGATCATGTCTATGATTGAATTGTATGTTTTTGGAAGCTGGAATCAGTCCACCACCTCTGTTTAAAGTTGGTTTTTCTCTCTTAACATAGATGGCTTCCTTCACGCCCCTCTCAAACCACCTATTTTCTTTATCCAGAATATGGACATTCTGGTCCTCAAAAGAATGTCCTTTGTCCACAAGGTGTAGGTGTACTGCGGAGTCTTGTCCAGAGGTGGCCGCTCTTCTGTGTTGGGCCATGCGTCTGTGGAGAGGTTGTTTGGTTTCTCCAATATAAAGATCAGAGCATTCCTCACTGCACTGAACAGCATATACCACTCCGCTCATATTTGGTCTGGGGGTTTTATCTAGTGCATCCGAAAGATAAAACCCCGAAAGATAAAAGCAGTACACCTACACCGTGTGGACAAAGGACATTCTTTTGAGGACCAGAATGTCCATATTCTGGATAAAGAAAATAGGTGGTTTGAGAGGGGCGTGAAGGAAGCCATCTATGTTAAGAGAGAAAAACCAACTTTAAACAGAGGTGGTGGACTGAGATTCCAGCTTCCAAAAACATACAATTCAATCATAGACATGATCCCTTCCAGATATCACCAAACCCCCCACCCCATCACAGAGGAACGAGGGACTTACCCGCTCCAGCCGGTGAACAATACCTCCTTAACGACCAACCCTTAACAATCATAGACAGGTTTCAGGTATTACAGGAGACAATCCCCCCCTTAATGACAATCCCCCCTTTATCGACCAACCCCTAGAATCATAGACCGTTTCAGATATTACAGGCTAACGATGGAACTAACAACCCATTCATCGGTTTCTATTGCATGTTTCCAAGCGATACAAGGCATTGTCTATATAAGACTCAAACTCACTGCGGATCCAGACATTTGAATTGAGAAAGCTTCCTGGAGAGGTGGCGAAACGTCTTCAAATCTTGAAAACCAAGTCCAGTGGATATTTTTTGAATTTTTACGGAACATTCAAAGTATTTCAAGTTATTAATTTTAAAAGCTTTCAGGATCAAAGGTTGCACAAATCAATTTCATACCTCAGTGATTCTCGTTTACTAGACACCCTCAGGACAAACATATTTTCAAATCAGTGCAAGAAATGAGAAAGTAGAACGTTCCAGTCTGTTTGTGTGGCTGAAAAGTGACCGCGTCTGAGTCCTGCCTCTGTTTCCTCCTGCAGGCACTTTATAATGAGTACATCCACTTCAAGGAGGCGGAGCTCCCCCCCAAGGAGACGGAGAAGTCCCACATCCAGCACCTCTTCAAGCTGCTGGAGGTGAGCGCCGTCAAACGCACGCCTGGTGGCGGGCATCATGTGCATCACGGGGCTGAGCCCAGGCAGAGCCGGTTCTGTCTGTGGCGCCTCCTGGAGCACAAACACATGACGGCTGATGAAAGCTCCTCCTGTGTTCCCGCTCAGCTGACGCCACCGCTGAGCCCGGCTTATGACCTCCTTCTGTCCCCGTTTCCAGGTTTGGATCGAGTTCGGTCGCATTAAGCTTCCTCAGGGCCTCCATCCCAACGAGCTGGAGGAGGAGTGGGGCAGACTCATCCTGGAGATGCTGGAGAGGGAGAAGGCCCTCAGGCCGGCCGTGGAGAGGTGCAGAAACAGGAGCTGACGCTTGGCCATGGCGGTTTGGGTTCAGAGACTCTTCCTCTGAACATGTGTGTGTTTTCAGGGTGGAGCTGCTACTTCAGCGAGCCAACAAGATCCAGAACACAGCGGTGGACTGCGAGGAGAAGCTCACCCTGGCTAAGAACACCCTGCAGGCTGTGAGTTTAGCGTCCTCAGTTTGATGTCCTGTAAACACTGCAGCTCTGGTTTATGATGCGGACAGAGTTTAATGGAGAAGACCCTTCAGATACATCAAATATTTACTCACCACTTCCTCTGCTTTCTGCAAATATCCCCCTTCACCCCCGAGACGGAAACTCTCCTCATAATTATTATTGATCTTAGCTGAGCCTCTCATTCATTAAACACCGAGGGAGAGAACAAATGGAACCCACAGGAAAATATACATTTATTTATTTTAAAGAGGAGAAAAGAAAATGAGGAATGTAAAAAAGAAAATCAGAATATGAATATAGTGATATATATATATATATATATATAAAAGCCTGCATCTATAATCTCTGATAAAGCTGAATTAGAAACAATCTACTTCTCTTTAAAGTTCATTTAATTCGTTGTTTAATAATAAATAGATCAGTTAATCTCATACCAATTCTGACTTTAATCTCAGAATTATGACAGATTAAAGTCAGAATTCTGAGATTAAAGTTAGAATTCTGACTTTAATCTCAGAATTCTGAGTTTAAAGCTGAATTAGAAACAATCTGCTTCTCTTTAAAGTTCATTTAATTCGTTGTTTGATAATAAATAGATCAGTTAATCTCATACCAATTCTGACTTTAATCTCAGAATTATGACAGATTAAAGTCAGAATTCTGAGATTAAAGTTAGAATTCTGACTTTAATCTCAGAATTCTGAGATTAAAGTCAGAATTCTGAGATTAAAGTTAGAATTCTGACTTTAATCTCAGAATTCTGAGATCAAAGTCAGAATTCTGAGATTAAAGTCAGAATTCTGAGATTAAAGTTAGAATTCTGACTTTAATCTCAGAATTCTGAGTTTAAAGCTGAATTAGAAACAATCTGCTTCTCTTTAAAGTTCATTTAATTCGTTGTTTGATAATAAATAGATCAGTTAATCTCATACCAATTGTTGTTCATCAATCATTTTCTATCAGTCCACTCTACTAAGTGTATATGGTTCAGTTCAAAGCTGTAGTATCAGCATTATATAAGGAATGAAAAGTTGTATTGGAACCCCCTTAAAACGAATCAATTCATAGATCAGAAGATCTAGATACATAAAATAAAGAAGCAATAAAAAGGAGCTATGTTTTTTTTTTTTGTTCTAAAAGCTTCTTTCTGTTTTTTTTTCTTTCTTTTATTTCGTTGTTTTTTCAGTTTCTGCTTAATTTTTTTCCTGATAAGTAAAAATAAGGGCGTATAAATTAAACCACAGAATAAAGTCTAAACTCATGGATTAACTCTAAGGATGCTCTAAGTATGAAAAAGAGGAGCAATTTAGATGAACCGATATTATATACAGTATGTCGAGGTGACACCGCTGCTGATATCTGGTGTGGGAAAAAAGTATTCAACTATTCATCCTAGTTAAATAAACGGAGATCGATGGATTTCACTCAGTCGGCACATTTATTCACATCTTTGCAAAGAGAGAACAGTTCACCATACATTATGGCATGGTAATCAGCCCTGTTCTGATCTGGGCAGCGTTCGTTCCGCCCTTACTTACAACAATGGAAAGTAGTCACATTAAACACACTTTGGTTAAACAGTAAAATGTTATGAATAAACCTTGAGAAATAATCTGATTTGTTATGGGAAGTAGCAATGTCTGGTCTACAAACACCATCCTGCAGAGAAATGTGTGGCTTTTAAAAGAGAAACAGACTGAGTGAAAACTTTTATAGTGAGTAAATAGGATAAATTAATATATAATAGAAGAGAGAGAAAAATTTTCAGACAACACATCTTTTCTCTAAAAATAAACATTGGCCAGTAATATCAGACGGAAGAGGATTAGGGCCACTGAAAAATAAAAAGTTAACTGATTTTTAAATTTTATTTCAGTTTAACATGGGAAAAAAGTCAGAATTCTGACGTTTTTCTCAGAATTCTGACTTTAATCTCAGAATTCTAACTTTAATCTCAGAATTATGACAGATTAAAGTCAGAATTCTGAGGAAAAAGGTCAGAATTCTGACTTTAATCTCAGAATTCTAACTTTAATCTCAGAATTATGACAGATTAAAGTCAGAATTCTGACCTTTTTCCTCAGAATTCTGACTTTAATCTGTCATAATTCTGAGATTAAAGTTAGAATTCTGAGATTAAAGTCAGAATACGGAGATTAAAGTAAGAATTCAGAGACTAAAGTCAGAACACTGAGATTAAAGTCAGAACACTGAGATTAAAGTCAGAATTCTGACTTTAATCTGTCGTAATTCTGAGATTAAAGTTGGAATTCTGAGATTAAAGACAAAATTCTGAGATTAAAGTCAGAATTCTGGCCTTTTTCCTCAGAATTCTGACTTTTTTCCTCAGAATTCTGACTTTAATCTGTCATAATTCTGAGATTAAAGTCAGAATTCTGAGATTAAAGTCAGAATTCTGAGATTAAAGTTAGAATTCTGAGATTAAGGCAGAATACTGAGATTAAAGTTAGAATTCTGAGATTAAAGACAAAATTCTGAGATTAAAGTCAGAATTCTGACTTTTTTTCCCATGTTAAACTGAAATAAAATTTAAAAATCAGTTAACTTTTTTTTTTTTCCCAGTGGCCCTAATCCTCTTCCATAGTTACCAATATGTAAAAAAAACACATTTAAAACATCAGCCAATAACGATGCTATTCCCA
Source organism: Cyprinodon tularosa (assembly GCF_016077235.1). Taxonomy (NCBI): domain Eukaryota; kingdom Metazoa; phylum Chordata; class Actinopteri; order Cyprinodontiformes; family Cyprinodontidae; genus Cyprinodon; species Cyprinodon tularosa. The sequence continues at coordinate 4,371,543 of NW_024039229.1, read as the reverse complement.
ATATATTGTTTATGTTTTTCTGTTTCATGCATTATTGTTGAAAAAGCTATTTGTTTTTCTTGATTAGCTCCAGGATGTCTTTATTTAATTTCATTTTTAGGACCTCTGTTAGTTAATTTATAAAAAAGGTGAAGGATGAGTTTCAAACAGGGTTTATACAGAAATTATAATCTCCAATTTAATTATTTTTAATGCTCTTAGAAATAATTCTAAGGCCATCAAGAAGTACCCATGACTCTCATTTTAGCATTTTTAGCTTGTTTTAGCATTTTAAATGCCGCCATAATCAGATTTAATGAATTTTAATGCCAATTAAGGCATTTATTTAAAAAATAATAATTTCATTTAAACCCTGTTTAAAGCATCAATTCTCCAACTAAGTCAAAATCAGATTTAATGGCAGAACGTTTGATAGAATCACTGGATTTTTATCTAGTTTTTGCTAAAAAATAAATATTTAGATCAGATCAGAGAGGCCTGATCTGATCAGTTATGCACAGAACTAAAAACAGACGGGACCATGTGACCTCATGGTCAGGAGCAGGAGCAGTTTTCAGCGTTTTGTTTCTGTTGGGATTCCCCTCACGGTTTCCGTGTCCTCCGGTTTCCAGGACATGTCTCGGGCCGACAGCGGCGAGGCGGTGCAGTGTGAGACAGAAATGGTTCGCTACCTGCAGGACTGCGAGGCTCTGATCCGGCAAATCGAGCAGGATCTGAAAATCCTGCGAGAAGAGAAATATTACCAGGTGGAGCAGCTGGCGTTCAGGTGAGGAGCCCCTCCCTCCAGTGGAACCGGCCCGGTTGGTGCCGTGATCAGAGTTTAAGGAACTTTCTGATTATCTTTGTTCTCATTTAGATCAGTTTTTGACTGAGAGGATGAAACAACCTGAAACTTTTTAAAACTTTTTGTAGATTTTAGTTCTTCTTTCTCTCAGAGTCCTGTTTTATCTGTCCTGTTTAATTTGAAGGTGTTGACTCATCCTACAGTAAACTATTCCTACCTCCTATAAACACAGTTTTATTTTTTCATGACTTTCCTTAGTAGCAGGAAATCAGCAGCATGAGGGGCGGGGCTACAGCTGCCTGAACCATCAGAGCTTCTGTTTCTACTCTAAACATAAAAAATATGGCAATAATTAAAAGTCTGCCCTTCACCCTGCAGGAGGCTCTTAATATAACCTGTTTGTGGCTAAAACGTTGTTTCCTTGGAAATAATGGTCTGAATGATTTCCGTGTATCATGCGCAGAGCTTCCTGCCTTCAGGAGGAGCTGGTCTCCCTCCGGCTGCAGTGCTCCAGCGTCTACAGGAAGGGCCACTTCTCTCAGGCCCTGGGCCCCGCCGGCACGGAGCCACCCTGGCAGAGAGCCACAGACGGAGGCCTCTCTCTGGGACAGACCCTGCTGGGAGGCGTGGGGGCGGTCGGAGCCGCTCTCCTGCGGCGGCCGATGGCGCGCTCCCAGCTGGTGGCCATGTCCTCCTCAGAGGATGAAGGAAGCCTGAGATTCATCTATGAGCTGCTGGGATGGGTGGAGGAGATGCAGGTGAGCCTCTGGCACGCTAAAGCTCAACTAAGAAAGGTTTTTTAGTTGATAATAACCATACTTGTACGCTTATTACAACTATTACTTATTTGTGCACATTAAGTATCTGTTTGATAAAAATCCTTTCATTGAAATGGCATCAGAATGCTTATAATATCAGTGTCTCTCTGCCCCCCCCTTCAGTGTCCACCATATTGGATCAGTCCATCTGCTGCACATGTTCAGAAAGGTCCAAACAGACAGCAGCAAACCATTTGAAAACAAACCATGCAAAGAGCAGTGTTGCCAACTTACCGCTTTAGTCGCTATATTTAGCCACTTTTCAGACCCCTCTAGCACTTTGATTTCTAAAAAGCTCCTAGCGCCAAATCTAGCCACTTTTTCTGCTACTGGACACTTTGGAGACAACATCTAAAAGCAGCGAACTCTGCTCTCCAGAGCGAGTAGATTGGTAACCCCGCCTCCTGCTCTCCTCTATCTTGTCTGCTGTCATGATTCATGCAGCTATTATTTCATCCAAATGAAAAATGGAGAACAGATAAGCAGATCATGGCTTGTCTACAGTGAAAAGAAGGACTGGGTTATTTACTTTTGCCGTCGCCTTTTTGGAAACAAGCAGAAGCAATCAGCTAAGTTAGAATGGACTTAGTGATTCCCTTTTAGACAGCATTAAAGGTATACTATGCAACCGTTGTTGATTTTCCAGCGAGGCTCCCCCCAGAGGGCGAAAGCAAAAGTGCACTGTAAATATGTTCAGCTGTTCTCCTGGTTTCTCCGTCAAGCCAGGCGCGGTTGTTTTGAGCTTAGCAGACAGGCGAACGCAACCAATCACTATGTCTACTGCGGTAGAGAGCCCTTTTCCTTTTTCTTGCCTGCTCCGACATGGGCTTTCGCTGTTTTCTCGCTGGTTCCACGATGATAACTGCACAAATATTGCCACTGCGCTAGCAACGAGCATGCCTTTCACTGGGGGCGTGTAGCAGTTCTCGCCGTAAAGCAAGACCGACTATCGCGATGCACAAGACTTCTGAGCCTGTGGGTGCGGGCCGAGGGCTCCTGCAATTGCAAGTACGGTATTTCCCCTACAGACCACCAGGGCGGCCGAGAAAACCTTTGTTCAACCTGAAATGACTCATTTAATCATCCAAAACGTTATGGAACACATTAATTAACTGAAAAATGTTGCATAGTATGCCTTTAAAAGTCAGCTGAGCACATTGCCAATATGAAAAGAAAAAGGGACAAAAAAAATGAGGAAAACAACAAGAAGAGAGGGACAAAAGGTAGAACAAATAATGGATGTCTGTTCTATAAAAAATGTCTGTATCTGTATAATGGGTCTGTTTATTGTGTCGTCTTCTCACTTCAGAGGGCCTCCTGTCTCTCTTTGTCTCGGGGCCCCATATTTCCTAAATCCGCCTTTGTTCATGCGTCTGTGAAAGCCGGTCATAATACTTGCTCCACATTATCCTCACTTCCAGCATAATAAATCAGTCGATCTACATTTTGATGCGTTTCAGGAGCTGTTGGAGGGAGCGGAATGGGGTGCAGACCTCCCCTCTGTAGAGAACAACCTCCAGGAGCACAACACCATCCACACGGCTGTGGAGGAACTGCTGAGCAGCCTGCAGGAGGCGCGCAGCTACCAGGTGCAGAAACGTCGCCTAACAAGTTCAGTTTGACGTTAAAGTTCAGGTTTAAAATCAAGATTTCTTTCTTCTCTTGTCAGGCTAAAGTGTCCCCGAACTTTAAAGGCAGTTACTCTGAAACCCTGGCCAAACTGGAGCACCAGTACTGCAAGCTACTGGTGAGTTAATCCCATTACAGCATGCCAGCATATTTCTCCATATGCTCCCTTTCTGCTCCCAGTTTCTCCTCATCCCAGCTCTTACTTATCTGTCCAGTTTCTCTGCAGCTCAGTGGTCAGTTTGGCCATGCTAACTATTAGCCGCTTGGAAGTTTGTTCCGTTTCATCTAGATTAGGAAATATATGCAGAGATATATCAAAAAAAGTCCTAAAATCTAAACTTTTATAGATATATCTGATTAAATGTTCCGTAAAGGTTCCTTTAAATGCAGCCCAAGTGACCGCACAATGAGAGGAAGTGTTATTGTGCCGCCGATCAGCATGTTGATTGCGTGTTTGTGTGGTTTCCATAGGAACATTCGTCATGCCGCCTGCAGAGCTTGGAGAGCCTCCACGCGTTCGTGTCGCGCTGCACCGAGGAGCTGATCTGGCTCAACGAGAGGGAGGAGGAGGAGATCTCCTTCGACTGGAGCGAAGGCAACGCCAACATGGCCGCCAAGAGGGAAGCGTACAACGTGAGTGAAGGAGATGAGAGGGCCAGGAAAGACCCCCCCGGTGCTTCCTGTTTAACTTTCTGGTTCTGCTTCCAGGAGATGAGGATGGAACTGGCAGAGAAACAGGATGTGATGCGTTCCATCCAGGAAACGGCCAGCCGCCTCTGTCAGGAAAACCATCCAGCCAAACAGACCGTGGAGGTAAGCCGTTCCCTTTGGTCTGACTGAGGAGGAAGCCCCGCCCACTCACAGTCAGCAGCCACAACCTGCTTCATAACATCATCACATTTTTCTTGTCCCAGTTTTCCTCCATTTTCTAGTTTAGTTGTCTGTTTGCTTTTAAATAATGATTATAATTTCCGATCAAAAGCTTTAATAACAGCCAGAATCCAATATTTTATCCTCTTAAATGTAAAATATTCTCAATTGAACCTCCTATATGTATATATGTGGGTGTAAACTGTCGACCAGCCGCTTTATTGTTTTATTTCTTTATCCATTGAAGTCGGATCCGTCGTCTGTATGTTAGATTTCAATAAAAGGAAACTTTTATCTAAATTATAAGGAGAAAATCAAACAGTCTAACTTTGTTATTAAAGCATGTTTTTTCTCTTTCTTTACAAAAATTTGTTCAGAAGTTTTATTATTATTCTGTTTTAAATACATCTGGATAGAAAATATATAAAGTAAATATATTCCAGTTTTTATTGCAGTGCCCTGCTTTTTTTTCTTAGTCAGTGAACTTTTTAACAAAGGAATAAATAAAAAGAAACTTTTGCATTTATATTAAAACATAAAAAGATTATCCAGAATCTCTACCTCCAAATATTCATGAATTTGTCCTTATTATTTATTTAAGGCTCCTCTGCTTTGCCTTGCAAACATGTTTGATCTGAAAATCATAGGAAACAAATCATAAAGTTTTTCATTGTTTTTATAAACCAGTTATTTATATGAATATGTTTGATTAATAATTAAATAGCTATAAACTGTCAGAAAGCCTGAAGTCGATCAGATTTAGATGCCTGCGTTATTTCATCCCTACATGATCTCCTCTGATTGGATGGGTTGTTTGCAGCTCTACCTGTTGCTGATCTATGTGTGTTTCCAGGCCTACAGTGCAGCCCTGCAGACTCAGTGGCAGTGGGTGGAACAGCTGTGCGTTTGTGTGGAGCAGCATCTCAAAGACAACACCGCCTACTTCCAGGTGAGGTTAAGTTTCTGCTCAGATTTAAACTCAATTAAAAACCTGCTTTTACCTCCAGGTTTGATTTCTACCTTTATGTTGAGAAATGTTTCTGCTTCCTCTTGCAGTTCGTGAGCGACGCGAGGGACTGTGAGTCGTACCTCCGCCAGCTTCAGGACACCATCAAGAGACGATACACCTGCGACAAGAACAGCAGACTGAGCAAACTGGAGGACCTGCTGCAGGACTCCATGGTAACTCACCCTCGCTCAGAAAACAGCACTTTGATCCAGTTATTTTCCTAAATATAGCCACGCCCACTTTTCCACGCTTGCCACCCAGACATCCCTCTGATTCCCAAGTTGTTCTCAGGTCAGAATGGTTCCTCCCAGCGGGTTGTCTTCGCAGGTCGGTGGGTGACGCAGACAAACTGTAAAATCAGGAGCTTTGCTTCATAGCTGAGCTCCATTCACCTCTGCAGACTAATGTGCTGTGTATTCTCCTGCAGAAGTGTTTCTCAGTTAGCTTGTCGTAGGTATGACGCAGATATTTTGATTTATGCCCAATTTTGAAGTGTGGTCCGTGACCTGAGTTAATTTGGCCCCCCCCACCTTCTTCAAATCAGACAAAATTAGTGTCAAACGTTTGTGCAGCAAAACTTTTTGTTTGTGCCGCTATCATTTTAAAGATATAAAGAAATATTTCTAGAGGTCATCAAAGGTCAACCAGACCCCCCCCCTTCTTTAAATTAGACGAAATGTGTGTCAATTAACTTTTCATTTGTGCTTCTTTGGCTTTGAAGATATTAATGAAAATGTAAAGGTCAAAAGGTCAACCAGCCCCCCCACCTTCTTCAAATTAGACAAAATTGGCGTCAAACGTTTGTACAGCAAAAATTTTCGTTTGTGCCACTTCCATTTTTTTACAGTTTAAAATTATATAATCATAGGTTAGCAACTTATAATTTATATGAAATTCAGAGTTTCAGAATGAAAAAATGTTCACTAAACTTTGATGGCTTCTACAAGCAGTTATTAATATCATTAAAATGATAGCAGTACAAAAAATGTATATATTTTAAAATATGCATATTTAAATTTTTAACATTTATTTTAAATATTTTATATTTAAGATTAATTTAAAAATGTTATATTTTTGTATGGCAAAAATTTTCATTTGTACTGCTATCATTTCAATGATATTAATAATATTTTGTAGAGGTCATCAAAGGTCAGTTAACATCTTTTTTTGCTGCACAAACGTTTGACACCATTTTTGTCTAATTTGAAGAAGGTGGGGGGGCTGGTTGACCTTTGATGACCTCTAGAAACATCTCTTTATATCTTTAAAATGATAGCGGCACAAATGAAAATTTTTGCTGCACAAACGTTTTACACTAATTTTGTCTGATTTGAAGAAGGTGGGGGGGCCAACTTCACTCAGGTTGATCCGCGCTACGTTATTCCACACCAGAACGCAAGAGGATCAATCAGGAACTAGCTGGGGTTGTGGGGGTCTGTGTGTCGTTTTGACGAGCTTGTTCGTCCTCTAAAAACACGCATCCAACGCCAGACGACAAAGGTTACCCGTGATTGAAGACGCTGCGTGTTTTGGCTTCGGGTGCAAACCAAAAGACCGTCGCACAGAGCTACAAGCTAGCATCCTGTACGGTGTCTGGGATAGTGTCTGAGGTGTGCCAGGCGTTGTGGACGGCACTACAGCCAGAGTTTCTGCCTTTAGATATCAGGAAATACGCAAAGTGTAGAGCGGATGTAGAATTGATCAATCCGTGCGGCGCTATCTGCGGCACCGTCTGCGGTCACCGACAATTCTATCTGCGCTAACTGTGAAACACACGCAGACGACCTGGTTTCTGAGCATAAACAAGACTTAAACCCTGATCCGTCTGTTCTTCTTTCGTTCCATCCTACCATCACTGTTCAGCAGGGCGCCGAAGGCAGAGACCGACCCCCCCGGCCCAGATGGCCGACTCCCAAACACTCGGATGCAAACAGCAAAGACCGACCCCCTCAACGACTGATCAGCCAGAGTAGTGATTAAAATGAGCTCTAGCAAAGGGACTAAAGGCTGGCTGGAAGTTAAGGTCTAAATATAGCCTAAAATACTCAGATAAAGCCAAGAAACATTTACTAAAATGATTTACCTGAAATGTTTCCAATGAGAAAGAGCAGCATTGTGTCACATTTCTCTGGGAGGTAATTTAATACAGCCTGACTCGCCTGGTTCACCGGGCAGCCTGCAGCCCCTCTGGCACGATGACACGCTTGTGTTCTTCACACCTTTTTCACAAGCAAACACCTCAGAGGGCGGATCCACGGTCCCTGTTCAGAGGAAGACAGGAATGCCTGACCGCTCAACAGATGCTCCTTTCAGTCGCCTAAAGTAAAGATGCTCAGCATCTCGCCTTTAATCTGTCTGATCCTCGTTCAGCAGCTTGGGGACGAACCTTTAGCAGTAGCCTTGGACTAATCTGTGACTTGTGATTCTGGAGAACCGGTTTCTGATGGTTCCACCTCAGGTTTTAACTTTGACTAGGCCAGAGCAGCCTCTAGGTTCGCTTCTGGATCTGCTGCTGTTAGGATTATTGTTCTGTTGGTGACCCAGTTCAGTCCAAGCTTTAGCTTTAGATGCCCAACTCCTGTAGAAGGAAATCCCAGACCATCATCCCTGCACCATGTTGGCTGTTTGGCTCTGTAGCCAGTTAAAAATAAGGGTAGATATTGCAGGGTTGCATAAAGAAGAGGCGTGTTACCTGCTTGCGTAAGAGTGAAATGTGCGCAGCTTGAAGCGGTTTTCCAACAACGCTCCGATATTTTTGAAGTTTGGACACCTTATTTTGTTTTATTACAATATCTAAGGCTGAAAATGTACAAAATCCAGCTCAGAAAAGGCACTGGGGCTTATTTGTGGCTTGAAAAACAGCAGTTTCACTATCTTTTTATAGATTTTTAATGTTATTTTAGGTTCATAAATGTTACATTTTGTGGCCATCAAAGTTTTGTGGCCATTAAAGTCATTTTTTCTTAAAATAAGTGTATTTCTTCTTAAATTGAGGACATTAAAGAGATATTTTGCCAATGGAACAAGAAAATTTAGATTTAAAATAAGAAAACACATTTGCATTGTGTTATTCCAAGTGCATATTATCTAATTATTTTATTTTAAGGGTAAAAATACTAATTCCATTGGCAAATTATCAAATTTACCTGTTTAAATCAAGGGTAAATACACTTAATTTAAGACTTTTTTACTTATTTCTAGATCATTTTTGCAGTGTTCAGTGTTATTCTATAGGTCAAATAGTTGCACTGGAAGAAATTGAAATCTAAATAAGTCATTTTTTTCTTAAAATAAGTTAAATTTTTCTTGAATTAAGGAGGTAAGTGAGAAACTTTGCCAATGGAATAAGACAATTAGCATTTAAAATAAGAAAAAAACAATTTATTGTCTTATTTCTGGTGTATCTTATCTAATTATATTATTTTAGGAGTAAAAATACTCATTCCACTGGCAAATCATCTTATTTAGCTACTCAAATTAAGGCTAAATACATTTAATTTATGAATAGTCAACTTATTTCTAGATCGTTTTTGCAGTGTGAGTAAAGGCATTTGGCACATCTGGCTCATTTGGAGAGATTTGGAGACGCTGGTGACACTAAAAGTTCAAAGCCCAACAGCTCTGGAAATGTTGTACCTAGAAGTCTGACGTTTTCTGCATTTGTTGTTGACATGATGTAGAACAGATGTAATACAATGAGACCTGCCTATTCTCAAGCATGTCTTTATTACTGCAGCTCAAAAAACACCTATTATTTTCGAAAAGAAAAAAACAACAACTTTGAGTCATGTTTGAACTAATGCATCTTAGGCTGTGTTTTTTGTCACATTATTTTCATTTATATTTTCAGAAACTAGAAGGTGTTAGCTTGTAAATGATATATTACATGTGTAATTTGGGCTTACAGTTCCTCAGTTATTTTCTTTTCTATTTGGGTATCAGGTGCAAAATAAGCAAGGATTACTTTAAATTAGGTGGGTGTTAAAAAACAACCCCTCGTCATTCAGGCTTTTGCTGATTTCTTGTTTTGACCTTTAACCTGTCAGTCTGAGGAGGAGGTTGTCCATTCTTGGTAAACGTTTCCCTCTCTGTAGAATCAGGGTTCCCGCAGGTCCTTAAAAAGTCTTAATAGACATTGAATTTTTCAAAATAAAACTAAGGCATTAATTGGTATTAAAATGTCTTAAATCAGTCTTTCGTAGGTCTTAATTTTTAAAACATCATAAATAGGATTATTTTTATTACAATTTATTTTTGTAATCTATTCAATTCAGTTTATTTATATAGCGCCAAATTCCCAACATATGTCATCTCAAAGCACTTTACAGTTCAACCAGATCATCCAGTCAAATTGATACAAAGTTTTCTTTCTAAGGAAAACCAGTTGATTGCATCGACTCATTGACTCAAATACAATCCCTCACACTAAGCATGCTTGTAGCGACAGTGGAGAGGAAAAACTCCCTTTTAACAGGAAGAAACCTCCAGCAGAACCAGGCTCAGTGTGAGCGGCCATCTGCTGAGGCCGACTGGGGTTCAAGGAGACAGAAGCAGAGATACAAAAACAGCTGTAAAAGGCGGCCCCGTCCAGGAAACACACAGCCAGGCAGACGAGCTCCGAGCCAGCTCCTAAATAAAACATTAAAATTAACCTTTTTCTTTTTATTTAAAAAAAAATAACGGCTTGCCATTATTGGTTCCGTCCCGATAGCGGAACCAATAAAAGCGTTGTTGCAGCCGGGACATTTGGGAGATGCATCATTAGAGTTTTCTCCATTGCTAAAACCAGGGAACATACATGAGGCTCAGTGGATTTTATGCAAGAAGTCATTCAAGCTCGGAACGATGGGAATTAAGGCAGTGGAGTCGCACATGCGAAACGCGAAACACAAAGCGTCAAAATGGAGTTACAGAGAAACAGCCGGTATTTCTCAGTTTAGTTCCACCCTTGTCTCTGCAACGCCTCCACTTATCACCAAATCAAACATACTAAGAAAACCATACAAAGAAAACTAGCTGCAAAAAAGACTTAGCACTGGTTATGTTGGGGCTTTAAAACTGATTTTTGTTCCCTGCTAAAACAAAGTTTGTGAATTCATTTAAATAATTATTAAAATATATCTGTCATTTGTGTGTTTTTAGCTTTCTTCCTGTATGGGAAGCTTTTCAACATGTGAAACATTAGTGCAGTGGTTTATGTTAAACTAAACCTTTGGGTTAAGTTGTCGCAAGCAGGTTTTTCTTGTGTTTCTTGTGAATTTGGTCTTAAATTTTTATTTCAAGTGGCATTAAAAAGTCTTAAAAAGTCTTGAATTTAACTTGCCTTATGCTGTAGGAACCCTGAGAATAATAATCCTAAAAGTCGTTCTAACCATTCCCAGACTGCAGCAGTCGTCCTGCCCTGGCGTTTTTTTGACACACACCTGAGCAGCTGCTGATCCTCTGCTGAATGAAGCTGATCCTGTTTAAATTCCTGTGGTTTTTACTGATCGATTGAAAGCTTGTTGCTTCGGTAAAAAACATTCTGCAGGCGCCGATTTGATAAATCTGTCACTTCGCTTGTGTTTGTGTCTAGAAGTTAATTGCCATTCCCTGTTAATGGAGTTAGCGTTTCGCTGCGCTCCATTTCTCACAGCCTTGTACCTCCTCGCCTCAAAATGTCACACTTCAATCTATCCATTCCTCCGGCCCAGGAAGAGAGGAAATTAGATTCCTCCATGCTTGTTTAGCTTCTGCTCCGACATATTTCACCTGCTTTTCTTCACGTCTGTATGAATCTCGCCACCTTTGACCCGCAGCTGTTTTCCTGACAGCAGCGCTTCGTCTCTCGGTGTGAAATTAATTTCCAAGGTGTAAATTTTAAAGCTAATTATCACAGACCTGTTAGCTGCCTCCCGGTTCTCGTCTTCATCCATCTCACAGCACATCCTGACTCTCCTGTTTTTTCTCCACCATGAATATTTGATGACCTTCTTCTCAAGGCCAGGGGATGAGGGAATGTTATCCTACCTGTCAGGGCGAAGGACTCGCAGTTTAATGCGTCTTGGTTAACGGCCGAAAGACTCGCCCTGATACAGACACTGAGGCTGCGTTCGAATTTATGGGCTGCGTCTTCCAAGGACACGGTTTACCTGGACTGGATCCTTCGAAGGAGACAGGGAGAGTTTGAATTCAAACAGGACTAGCCTTTAGCGGCTTTTACCGCCATACGCTCTGTTGCTTAGCAACCGTGACAGTTGACACACAAAGCAAGAAAAAAACGAATATCAAACTTTTCAAAAATGTTTCTTTTCTATTTTTTTTTTCTTCTTTATTGTAAAGTGAACAGTGGCGGTTCTAGACCAAATGTGCCAGGGGGCCAGGAGGGGGTCAGCCTGTTTTCATGGGGGCCCAGAAAAGCATGAAATAAAAAAAAATATAAAAAAAAGGGCAAGGGATTTAAATATATGAAGAGAGCTGTGTCGGGTTCATAAAATGTAGGTTTTTGCAAAAGAAGAACTGAAATACACAATTATTGATACAATTTCTGCAGAAAGGAGAGACAGAGACCTCCTCCGCAGAGCATTTTATTAACAGAACATGATGCATGGTTACAAACAGAGTATTGTTCTGACAGAACAATTGATCAGTTCATTAAGACAGAATTCTCCATCAGAATGACAAGGCAGGATGGTCTCCTGACTGAATCATGACATAGGAGTGGAGCATCCCCTTGCACAAATGTTTCATAAACACACATTAATTTTATAATCATCATTGAATAAACCTAACAAGCTGCATGAAGTGATATTTCTATTCAAATAGGTTTAATTAAGGTCCTATTTCTTATTCATAATTTAGTAGTTTTACATATTTTTGACTTAATGTAAGTCAAAATTACCATTTTTTTTAAATAAAAACTGAATTAGAACTCGAGAAAAACTGAAAAATTCAGTTGTAAAAATTAGAGCATTTTTTTCTCTTTTTTTACATTTTAAAGAAGAAAACTGAGATCCTATCTCAACACCACTGAAGCTATCACCTTATTATATTTAAATAATTAGTAAAACATAATTTGTAAAGAAAAATTAATTAGTAACCCTGTCTGTTCCAGTGCATATATTATGAGTATTATGTTTTCAGTACAGGGGCCATAACAGGGGCCAAGACGTGATCTACAAGGGCACTGGCCCCTATCTAGAACCGCCCATGGAAGTGAACAAAGACTCATGAGAATCCAGAGTGGAATAAAGGTTTCAACCACCGGGAGCAGGAACAAATAAAATCAAATCTAATGATTTTTACCGTAGTCAGTTAAATAACCTGCTGCTGTTATTTTGCACATCTCTGATGTTGCTGCTATTTTCAAATATCCATTAGTGTAAAACTGTGCACAGTTGGTGCACAGTTTTATATTGTTAAAACACTTTACAGTAGGGATGCACGATATAATCGGCCCCCTATCGGTATCGGCCTTAAAACTGAATATCGGACATCGGCCACCCCACCGATATTTAACACGATATTTGATCAGCTTCTGAGTTTCTTAAGTCTAAAAAAAAGTACTACTTCTTCTTCTTCCTTAAAAACTTCTTTTTTACAGACTTAAAAACTTCTAAAGACGAGGGAAAAAATATTGATACATTAAAATATCACAATATCTTCATATGCTGATATATTGCCATTTAAAAACACCATATCAATCTCTTTTACTAATGAAATATTGCTATATGTCATCGTTATGCTACGAAATCCCCCGAAAATTCACAAAATGTTGCCATATTTTTATATGTTGATATATTGACGCGGTATCGATCTATTTTACTAACAAAATCTCACAAGAATTTGCAAAATATCACGAGAGTTTGTAACAGAACGATGAAATTTCACCAGATTTTGAAAGTAAAATAGATCGATACCGCGTTTTAAAAATCTATTTGATATCAGCATATGAAAATATATTTGAGTATATTATTTTTCAAAGTGTCAGAAATGGATAACAAAACTGCTATTTTCAATGACTACTTATTTTTGTCCAGCTTTAACATCGGTATCGATATCGGTTATCGGCTACATGAGTTTTAAAATATCGGATATCGGCCAAAATCCCAATATCCTGCATCCCTACTTTACAGAATTTTATTGTTTAATTTTAACTTTCCAACGTTATGTTAGTCTTATACATTTTTCTAAGGTTCACATTTGTGTGACTAAAATTTTTATGCTGCTGTAAAAACCAGAATCTCCCCATTGGGGGACAATAAAGGGATTTTCTGTTCTGTTCTATTCTATAAAAGGGGTAGAAAGATATAAATAAATCTAAACAATGCATGTATAAAAAAAAATATTATCTGCAAAATCTCTTATATTCAACTACAAAAAATACTCAAAATAACTAATAAAAAATAAAAATCCTATCAGATTTATTTTTCCCCACATTGCAGATATATTAGAATCTGTCCTTAAATTACAGCCAAACCCATTTACACAGTAACAGATAAAAACCTTTAGATAAATCAAACATTATCGCCACATATCTGACTCAATAACTATTAAAACAACTAATTTCATTCATTTTAGGCGCAACGATTCACATACCTGCATTATATTAAACTGAACTTAAAATATTCACCACAGTTTGGCGCCAAGTACCTTTTTCCTCTGAGCACAGAGCAGCCGGCTTGCTTGGTCTCACAATGAATGCTGGGAAAACCAAGGATACAGAGGATACATCAGACCCTTTCTTTAAATCGGGTAAAAAGAAGGAAGCTTTTGTAGGCCGCATAACGAGGACTCTGAATCCGACCAGACCTCGGTGCAGCGCTATGACGTAATCGGCCTTCGGAGGACGCAGCTCCTGAATTCGAACGCAGCCTGAGGCTGGAGTGACCTGGAACAGATGAGGAACACGGGTCAGGGGGTTTCAGGGGGGCAGAGAAGGGTTATGTTTTTTATACTCTAACATTTTTCATTACAATGAAACAAACAACACACAGAACTTTGGGCACTTATTTGTAGTTAAATAAAAAAAAAAAGGGGGGGAAACATTACAAGATTTTACACCTAATTATGCTTCCTTGCTCTTGTATGTCAGCTATTTAGTCCAGGATTTGTTGTATAAGTGTCTTTTTATACGTAAAAGATAATTCAACTTTTCCATATAGTGAATCTCCTCCACGACTTCCCTCCAGTGGTGTAGCTGGGGAGAGAGTTTCTTTAGCCAAGAAGCTTTTTTTGCTTGAAATTTATAGAATTTTAAAAAGATACTCATCTTTTCCAGATATCAGCCCCAGCAGAAAAAGTCTGGGGTCTTTGGGGATGATATATCCCAAAGTTTTCCCAGTGGTCTGACAGATTCCATCCCAGTAAGGTGCCAACTTTGGGCAGGACTAAAATACGTGAGAGTCTCCAAAAGAAGGGTTTTGTTTTACGTCTCTGAGCGACTTTTACAAGTTAGAATTCTGTCCCTTTAATTTTTCATAGAGAAATCATCATAAATTCTCATTTCCGTTGGTGCTTCACTGCAAAAACGATCTAGAAATAAGTGAAAATTTCCTTAATTAAGTGTTTTCACCCTTAATTTGAGTAGGTAAATGAGATAGTTTGCCAAAGGAATGAGTCATTTTACTCTTAAAATAAGATAATTAGATAATATGCACTTGAAATATGACAATGCAATAGTGTTTTCTTATTTTAAGTGTAAATTGTCTTGTTCCATTGGCAGAATGTCTTTTTTACCTCCTCAATTCAAGAACAAATGCACTTATTTTAAGAAAAAAATGACTTATCTAGATTTAGATTTTTTGCAGTATTGGGCTGCTGGTGGCCCAGCATGGCGCCTCGCTGTGTCCTCAGCTCTGTGATTGGTGGAAGGAGCTGCTTTCATCCACTCTCTGGTGGTCCAGAGGGTTCCTCCTTGTCGGGTCTTAAACCGTCTCACCTTATTAAATCAGAAACTTTTAGCCTCAGTTTGAAATGTAACTTTCTGTCCTTCCTGCAGGAAGAGAAGGAGCAGCTGATCGAGTACCGCAGTACGGTGGCGAGCCTGGTGGGACGGGCCAAGACGGTGGTCCAGCTCCGGCCCCGCACCGCAGCGAGCCCGCTGGATGGGGCCACGCCCATTAGAGCCATCTGTGACTACAAACAGATCGAGGTAAGAGAGCTGAACCTGAACTCTTTCTGATGCAAGCTCACCTCTGACCCTCACCAACACCCGCCTCCTCCTGGAAACTCCTCCATAAACACCGAGACATTCCTCTGAGGTTCAGGGACGGTTGGTCTGCTTGAAGGAGCTGTAAAAGTTCTCCCTCCGTTCCACATAAATACGGCCTGATAAACATTTAGGGGAACAGAGAGAGGATAATTTCACTTTCTGAAACAGGTGGAAACACGTGGATAAAAAGCTCAGATGGCCTTTATTATGTTGAGACAATGGAGATAACTTTTTCTAATATTCAGCTGAATCAGATTTATTTTAAAATATCTTAAATTAAGTAATCATCTTATATTCAGGAGCATAAGAACCACAATCCAATAAATAAACACGGCTTTTAATAAATATCTTAATAAAAAAAAAATTCCAATTGAATTGATGGAATTGTTTAATTCAATCCAGAATTATTGTAATATTTAAATCATTAATAGATATTTACTTTGGAAATAATTATTAATCGAAGAATAATCCTTTAAATCGACTTTTTTAAACGAATAGTTTTGAGGTTATGTTTTCCTTCCACTTAACTTTCTGTAGACATGTTTAGTCACTGTCCAGTTCAATCCATTAGAACTTGCTGAGTCATAGTGACAGTTTAGTTAGTGATGGACTGTAGATCAGGAAATGTCAAATAATTGAAGAGATACAGAAATTATTTAAACATTTTTACTTAATGAAGTCAGATTCAACGTAATTTAGAGTGTGTTCTGAATTAATATTAATTTGATTTAAATAAATTTGATATTAAATATGAGATGGAAATGTTCCATTTAATAAATAATGCGTTGGCTCTTTTAGTCTTTGGCTGCGAATTGAAGTTCTCACAGTTTTTCTCATTTGGTTTTCAGAAAAAAGGCCAAAGTTAGAGATGGTTCCAGTAACTAACAGACTCACTAAACCGTGTTTAAAAACGTATCTGTCAACATGATGCATCTGCAAAAAAAAAAGTCACATCTTTTTACGATTTATCATTAAAATAATCCAGAATTTTTGAGCCTAAAAGGAATAGGAACGTTTTAGCCGTTGCATTTTAATTTTAATTTTCTCGTCGTGTCGTCCTTTTTCCTCTCAGTTATCTCTCAGCTTATCTGAATTAAAGTTAATTTCAATAAACTCTTAGTTTCTTTACTGTTTTTACTGTATTTATTGTTTTAAAAATATGATTTAAAATCCTAGTCCACAAGTATCCTCATTCACATTTTCCCCTAAATTTTTAACGTTATGATAGATGTTTACATTATTTATTGGCTGCATCTTAAAATGACAAAGATATTTTCAATTTAAACACAAAAATAATACAATATAACCTACAATAGCTTAAATGATCAATTCAGTTTAGTCTTTCAAAGAAGCTGCCTGTAGTGTCTTTAAATGTCCAGCAGGTGTCAGTATTCTGTGAGATTATTAATACAGTTTGGCAATTGCTTCAAGATGCCTCATTAACTCATCACTAAGGAAATGGAGGTTTAAGCAGAGAGGGTCCCTAACGCGTCCCGGTCCCTCTGGGTGCTTCTGAGCGACTCCTGGTCAGGATGTCTTCAGTCTAAACGCTTTTCATTATTAATTTGTCCCAAGCAGCACTTTGCACCCCCCGCGCTCTGCTGGACACGCATCTGCTGATGCCGCTGCTATATTTAGAGCTTGGTTCTGGAGGGTTTTAGACGTGTCCAACTGAAGCAGGGAGGGGGTTTGGTTCTGCTGCAAAGCTCAGCGGATCTCCAGAAAGCGGTTCACCACAGTAATCTATCTTCTTCACTTTCTTTTTTTTCTCCACACCCCTCCTCCTCCTCCTCTCCTCTTCCTCATTCTCTTCCCTTCTTCCTCTGGTCTGTCGGTCCGGCTGACAAGACAAACGTCCAGGTAGAGCTGCCTCTCTTCTCCTTCTCTAACCTCAGATTCTCACTCTGCAGCATCCTGGCTGCCTGCTGCTCCCTTATCAGCTCATTTAAGACGCCTTTAAAATTCAGCAACTTTTCTTCAAATTTAATGATGCAGATGATCCATTGGATCCACTTTATCCACACTGCAAAAAATTTGAATCTTAACAAGTAATTTTTTTTCTTAAAATAAATTCATTTTTCCTTGGATTGAGGAGGTAAGTTAGACACTTTGCCAATGGAACAAGACAATTTACATTTAAAATAAGAACAAAATAATTGCATTGTCTTATTTTAGGTGCATTTTATCTAACTATCTTATTTTAAGAGTAAAAATACTAATTACATTGTCAAATCCTCTTATTTACCTACTGAAATTAAGGGTAAATACACTTAATTTAAGAAATCTTTACCTTTTTCTAGATTGTTTTTGCAGTGCACCAAATAAAAGAGGGATAAACAGAGCATGTATTATATTAACATGATTTTATTTAAGAAGAAAATGTCTCTTAATATGTTGTATTTACAGACAAGTGGAAATTTATTTCATTGTTGCACCAATAAATCTGAGGGTGAGACGTTTTAATCCGTCCGTCTCAAAACATTATAGATCAATTTTTAATTATTTCTGATCTGCATGCAAATTATTTTATAGTAAATAAATCTTAATTTCTATGGAGAACAGGATGTTTGATGTTTTTATGATAATAGGGATTCAAATACAAACCAAATTTCTCAAGGATTAGTAGGATAGATGCTTAATCTAAAAACACAACTTTAAAGGTTTAGCGATCACACAGAAAAGAAAGTAGAAACAAAATATAGAAACCCTATTTAGATTTTGTTATTATACAGCCTATTACGGAAGTGGATTAGGGCCACTGAAAAAAAAGATATTTAACTGATTTTTTAATTTTATTTCAGTTTAGTATGAGAAAAAAGTCAGAATTCTGACTTTTTTCTCACAATTCTGACTTTAATCTTAGAATTTTGACTTTTTTCTCAGAATTCTGACTTTTTTCTCAGAATTCTGACAGCTAACAAACATGTTAGCATCAAGCCATAGCCATGTCTGTTTTAGAGACTAGCTCTCTTGTTTTAATGACCTTCTGCTCCTCCATTAATGAGGCGACCCCTCAGGCACGTAAAAAGTTGCCTAATTCCGTCATTTTCCACCAATGTGTCACTGGCCACCTCAAACAACTCACATCTTTGTCAGTGAAGCTGAGTGCTCCCACATCTGTTCCTTCATGGTGCCCATCTACATTAAGATCCAAAATTCTGAGAAAAAAGTCAGAATTCTCAGATTAAAGTCAGAATTCTGACTTTTTTCCCATACTAAACTGAAGTAAAATTTAAAAATCAGTTAACTTTTTTTTTCAGTGGCCCTAATCCTCTTCCGTAGCCTGTACAATTTTATCCATAAAAAACTAAATTTTTATTTCTTACTCTCACATTTACAGATTTAGCCATTTTTAATAAAAAATTCTACTGTATTTTATTAAATTCTTTATATTATTAATTTTAAAGATATTTGATTAATATTTTTAGTTAGTTATATAATTTGATGTTAAATTTTTGGATCACATGAATTGAACCTATTTCTTAAATTTTTAAGTTAATTAAGTTTATTTTCTCCACAAACTTCATTTTGTTAAATAATTGTATCATAATAAATGTATCATCAAATAAAACAAACACCTTCATGATATTTTTTTTATTATAAATGAGTATCTTTGGTGAATTTTAAAACAACTCGACTCAACAGGAATAGAAGTTAAACGATATTTGAGCAGAAAAAAAAAAAACTCTTAATTTTCTCCATAAATGATTGGTTTGACTAAAAGTTTAACATGTTTACAGAAAATCTGTGAATATTTCTGCTGAATTAATTTATAATACAAAGAGAAAACACTTGATCTGTTGGTCCCAGATAAATAAAAATAAAATGCAGTTAAAAGTATCATGGATGTCTATAAATCCTTATAAAAGGAATTTTAGCGTTTAAACGTTTTAAAAAGTGTCTGCATGTCTCCCCTTTATGTTAAATGTCTGACATCAGCTGATAAGAGCGGAACTTTTTGTTTCCTGAGCTGAAAGAGGCGTCATCCAGTCAGAAAACAAGCAGCTCTGAACGCATCACATATATTTCCTGTCTGCATAACCTGCAAAGCTTTGCATTATGGATGTGTGTGTCTGTGTGCAGGGAAGGGGAGAGAAAGGCAGTTTATTTGGAAATAAATGCTAACAGTTTCTATTTAAAATCAGCCGTCAGTTTAACCAATATTTCCTGTTTCAATCATCACAGCTTGTTTGATGCAAAGCAGCTTGGTTCCCATCCCAGTTCCTCTGACCTCCTGATCATTTCAGGGCCTCTGCAGCTTCATTTGTTCCCATTTCATCATGAATCTGTTGCTCTTTGCTTTTGGTGGATGGTTTTTATTTTTCCTCTGTTTGATTTAACCACCTTCACCTCCTTTCTTTCTGTCTCTAATTTATAATTTTCTCCAACATTCCGTTCTTTCCCTAAATTAACTCAAACGCTCCTGTTGATTTTCTCCCATTTTTCCGACCATCATCCCCGTTCTTTCACCCTCCCAATCCCTTCTGCTCCCCCCATGAAACCCGCCTCAGATCACCATAAACCGAGGAGAGGAGTGTGTGCTGGAGGACAACTCTCAGAGGACCAAGTGGAAGGTGATCAGTCCCACCGGGAATGAAGCCATGGTTCCCTCGGTGTGCTTCAGCGTCCCTCCTCCGAACCAGGACGCGATCGACACATCCAGCAGGTCAGAAAACAAACTTTACAGGTTTTTAAATCTGGAAAGAAAAGTTGTTTTTTGTTGTTTAACTTACATTTAAATGAGGTAAAGCAATAAATTGCTGTGTGTTGTTATTAATAGTAATAGTTCTTTCATTTCTGGTTAGTGATATTTTACTTTTCTGCATTATATACATATTTTTTGTTTGCTTAGAAACACAAAAACTAGTTATAATAGATACCTATTTTGGTTGTCACCTTTAATCTGAGCAGGTACCGAAGATGGTCAATAGTTAATAATAATAATACTTGGCTGAAACCAAAAATTAAAAAAAGTAGGAAATAAAGGCCGAAAACTTAAATAATTACCCCATTAACACTATCCTACCGGTCTGAGCACGGTAACCAAGGACTGTTGAGTGTAAATGGTAAGCAGAACTGAACCGGACCGCACTTAACACAACCGAACAGCGCTAACGTGGTACTAGTTCATCAGTAGGACGCGGTGCGGTTCAGTTCTGGCTCGGTTCTCAGATAACAAATACCCCATTTACTCTACCCTTGAAAAACCGATCCATGCCGAGACCGGTCCGAGCTCGGATCAGTTAACCAGGCCGAGCTCGGTTCTGACGACCGTTTACACATCACGCTATCTCGGTTCCTCGACTGCTCGCCTCCTAGTGACGATCTGCGGTATTACTGCCAGTATTGAAGGAGGAAATCAAGCAGTTGGTGGCGGTAATGCACCAAAAGTTGTTTGCCAACCGCCATAAAACACAAGAAGAAGAAGAAGACGAAGAAGGAGGGAATCAAGCAAATCAAAATGGTGGCGCCCGTCACATTCAGAAAGTTATGCTTGATTATTATTGCTGTACTTCGGTGTTATTATTTAAAATGTTGCGTGGAGAAGATTTCGATTGTTGTTTATAGTTGAAGAAGAAGTTGTTCTTCTTCTTCTGTTTCCGGAGGGGCATTACCGCCAACTACTGGAATGGAGTGTGAATCGCGATGTGCAGCCAGACGGAGATGACGCGTTCTGCTCATGCGCTCTTGTTATCAGACAACCGAGCCAGGGAAAAACCGAGCCGAGCCCACCTCTGGAACTGGTTTGCAGTTTGCTCGGTTCAGTTCAGTTTGCTTTCCATTTACACACCATAAGTTATCTCAGTTACTGAGCTCGGACCGGTCTCGGCACGGTTTTTCAAGGGTAGTGTAAATGGGCTAACTGAGTGCATGAGCAGACAGCATTATCTCAGTACAGCCAGCTCTGTAATCAGGAAACTTCAGACATTCATAAAAATCCTAGCCGCCCTACCCTGCCACTTGATTTCCAGAAGTGATTCTGCTTAGCAGTGTGATGAGCATCAACGTCCGTCATTTTTTCCTGCGTCTGGAAGCCCTGATTTGACCATCATTTGTCGTATCCACTTCCCAAAAGCCGACTCTGTCAAGTACATTCATCAAAGGCTGCCTTCTGTGCCTGATTCTCCGCAAATAACAAAATATCACAATTATAACCAAACATACCTTCCTGACTGTTACAGGCACCGCCATGTTGATTGCTTGTTTACCTCTAGAGAGCAGTATTACCATTTTCAAGCGTAGTGTGTAAATGGTCGTAAGGAACGGAGCTCTGCACACATCGGTTTTCGTTCGGTTATAGTGTAAATGGGGCTAATGTCAAATATTAAAATCATAGCATTAATGGCAATAATGTGTACTAACACTATCAAAAAACATATGTTATATTTTTAACTTGAGGCATTTCCATAAATCAGTTAGAAAAGCAACAAAATATTGATTCACCACCAACATCTTTTTGTTACGTCTAGTGGTCTTTGGGAAACACAGTTCTCAAACACGTCTGTCACAGACCGAGTGGCATCAGTTTCCTTTTCCGTGTCGCGTTCTTCTCATATTCAGAACGGTGATGGGGACGTTTGGATTTCTGTGGCTTTTTGTGCCGCTAACCTGAGCGAGCACTGAGGCCGATGTGCAGCGTTAAAACTCACACCCCCTCACTCAAAACCTGACCGCTGCTCGCTCAACTCTGACATCTCACCTCCGCTACCTGCGCTCTGTTGCCTCAATCCTTTTTTCCCTGGGCTCGAAAACATTTCTGCATGCTGGATGTGCCGTTTGTTGCGTCATCACAAGTTTCGCCCGTGTTCTTTTAGTGTTAAATGTCTCTCAGCTGAAAACCAAAAGTCCACTGCTGTCGCTGCTGTCTGGTAGCGTGTTGGATTAAAAAATGTAGGTTCATAAAAGAGAAACTGAGTCGACACAGAAGAGGTATTTTTAACAGCTTCTGCAGAAGGAGAGAGTTACATTCAGCTCACTACTCTCTGTTGGACTTCCTCTGCAGAGCCTTTTTATTAGCAGATCATAACACATGGGGTGGGTTACAAAACAGTGTTCTTCTGACAAGGCAATTGATCAGGTCATAGGACAGAATGCTCCTCTGATTGAATCACAGAATAGAGTGGTCTTCTGATAACTGTGATCAGCCTTGCGCAAACATCAGTAATTTTCCACCACCGTTGCATGACAGTTTGCAGTAAACATGTAAAGCATCTCATTTCCTCAATGTTTTTATATACACACACATTAACTTTATAATCAGCATTGAATAAACCTAACAAGCGACAGCCTATGGCGACAGCAGGTCGCTGTGACGGCAAATTCCTCAATGCTTTGGAGGAGAGTTCTCTGTGCAAAGCATTCCAGGATATATCTGCTTCTTCTGAGGCCTTTCTTTTATTCTCATGCACTTCATAGACACATTTTCTCTTAAAACCCTCGGCCATATTGAAAGAACCGCAGTGAGAAAGGTGAGCTTCAATGACTGAAACTGTAGCTCACCACTGAAAGGCCACATGCGCAGAAAAAGATCGCCACAGGGACAGCACATAGGACGGCCTTAGGTAAACATATCACCAGAATGATTGACAATTAGGAGGACCACTTATTTAGATAAAAGATCATCCTCTATACCTTTACGATATTTGTTTTCTTATTTAAAACACATCATTTTATTCCACTGCGAACTTCAAGAAAAAATACCAATTTATCTTTAAATTTTCTCAATTATTTTAGTTTGTTTCCATCGGTTTTCCCATCATGAGCTGTAAAAAACAAGATTATGAGCGAATGATGTTTTCAATCGTAAGCCAAAACAAACCGGACGTAGAAAACGTCCCCAGCATTGGTGCTTGGAAGCATTTAGAGGAGCAGACGTGTGTTTGCAACCAGCTGAAGGGCTTTAGGAGGGTTCAGACTCACAGAGATGTTTCCTTCATCAACGCAGGACGGAGCAGTTGTATCAGAAGGTCATGTCTCTGTGGCATCAGCTGCATGTGAACATGAAGAGCGTGGTGACGTGGAACTACCTCCAGAAAGACATCAGAACCGTCTCCGGATGGACCCTGGACACGGTGAGAACCCCTCAGAGTCTTTACAGCTGTGTCGCTTCCTGTTGGTCTCACTTCTCCTCTCCGCTTGTATCAACCTTCAGGTACGCAGTCAGAGTCAGTCGGAGCGCCGCCATGTCCTGGAGCACCTGGGGTCCCAGCTGGCCGACTTCCTGTCTGACAGCAGAGAGAGCTCGCTGTTCACGTCGGCTGAGAGACGGGAGCTGGAGAGCGAGGTTCAGTGGGCGCAGCAGCACTGCCAGGACCTGCTGCACAACATGGAGACAGGTGAGGACCTGGATGCTCAGCTTTATACCTCTAAAAATTAATCTTTGTGTGACCAAAGTATGCGGTTGTCTCTCTGCAGCGGAGAAGGACGAGTCTGTGTCTCGGTCCTACCTGTCGGAGCTGCAGGACATCAGTCTGCGTCTGAGCGACACCGAGCGGAGGCTGATGAGAGCCATCGAGACGCCGCCTCCCAGCCGCCTGTCAGGCGGCAGCTTTGACAACACACAGCGGATCGCAGAGCAAGAGGTCAGTTTGAGCTCCATCTGCTGGTCACAAAACGCAATAACAGCTGTAAATATTTAACAAACCGGACTCCTGGCTTTCTAACAAATCATTAAATAAACAGTTAAGATTTCAAAGAAACTTTTTTTTCTCAAAAATTAATTCGCTTCATGTAGAGTTTTATTTGTTTTAAAGTTTTATGCAAATAAAGAACTTTTTATACTGGAGAGGGGAAAAAAATGTTTTATTTATTATTTTTTTTTTATTTGCTCAGAAAAAACTAAACAGAAATAATTTCCTCTCATCCAGAAGCTGAAATCCGAGCTGGACTCTCTGCGCTCCAGCCTGGGCGACGTCTCCCGCCGCTGTGTTACTTTCTTCGAGGAGAAGCCGTCGTCCTCCACCGTTCCCGTCCTTCGCTCCGAGCTCAGTCAGGCTGTGGAGCGGACGGACAGACTGAACAGCCTCTCAGCCGTCTACTTGGAGAAGTTAGTCAGACTTTTTATGTATTATCTCACAGAATTAAGTTTTTCTTCTCTTTCTCATGAAATTAAATATTTATCTTTGTTGTTATTTTCTTACCTGTTCAGGTTAAAAACAGTAGACTTCCTGATGCAGAGCCTGGATGAAACTGAGAGCCTGGTGAGGAAGTATGAGAGCAGACTGAGTGAGGAGGACATCGTTCCTGCAGATACAGCAGCCATTCAGAACCTCAGACAGCAGCTCGGGGTAAATATGCTCTAAACCTTTCCTTCCTTCGTGCTGCATGCCTGTGTTGACTCTATTAACGTGGTTTTATGGCTCCTCAGAGGTGGCAGGCTGAGCTTTCAGAACAAGAGGAGATTTTCCAGGCCCTGCAGGTTCAGGTGGATCGGGCCAAAGAGGCAGGAGCCGAGCTCAGCAAGCTGCACCCGGACCGCAGCAATGAGCTGGAACGGTACCAGGAAAGAGCCAATCAGATGGCAGAGAGGTGGAGTGGAGTCAAACGGCAGACAGAAACACGGTAGGTGGCGCAGCTCAGACCTCGGAGTCGTTATCAGGTTTTTAATTCTGACAAATCAAAGTTTGTCTCTTCAGATCTTGAATGTTAGGAAACTGGACCCCGTTGTGGGTTTCTGATTAACATTCTTTACTTCTCTGTCGTCCTTAATAACAGGCAGTCCGATCTGGAAGTTGTGGGCTCGGCGCTGCAGCAGTACAGAGAGAACCACTCAGCCCTGATCAGGTGGATCGAAGAGACGACAGAAAGACAGGAGAGCGCCCAGCCTGGACAGATGGACAGCAGGGCGCTGTCAGAACAACTGGCCCAGCAGACGGTCCGTTCAGACCCTATAACAGCACAGGGCCTTACTGTTGTCATGGTTACATATAAACGGTCTCTTTCAGGCATTGGTAGCTGAAATCGAGCAGAACCAGACCAAACTAGACGAGTGCCAGACCTACTCCAAACAGTACTGTGCCTCCGTCAAGGTGAGCATCGGTTCACTTATCCATCCATCAATGCAGTCATCCATCCATCCATCCATCCACTCATCCATCCACTCATTCATCCATCATCCAACCATCCCTTCACTTTTCCATCCATCCATTCATCCATCCATCCATCCACTCATCCATCCATCCATCCACTCATCCATCCACTCATCCATCCACTCATCCATCCACTCATCCATCCCCTCATCCATCCATCCACTCATCCATCCATCCATCCATCCATCCACTCATCCATCCACTCATCCATCCCCTCATCCATCCATCCATCCATCCATCCATCCATCCATACTTCCATCCATCCATCCATCCATCCATCCATCCATCCACTCATCCATCCACTCATCCATCCCCTCATCCATCC
This sequence comes from Cyprinodon tularosa, assembly GCF_016077235.1. Classification (NCBI taxonomy): domain Eukaryota; kingdom Metazoa; phylum Chordata; class Actinopteri; order Cyprinodontiformes; family Cyprinodontidae; genus Cyprinodon; species Cyprinodon tularosa. The sequence continues at coordinate 4,345,828 of NW_024039229.1, read as the reverse complement.
ATCCACTCATCCATCCATCCATCCATCCATCCATCCACTCATCCATCCACTCATCCATCCATCCATCCATCCACTCATCCATCCATCCATCCATCCACTCATCCATCCATCCATCCATCCATCCACTCATCCATCCATCCATCCATCCATCCACTCATCCATCCACTCATCCATCCATCCATCCACTCATCCATCCATCCATCCATCCATCCACTCATCCATCCACTCATCCATCCATCCATCCACTCATCCATCCATCCACTCATCCATCCACTCATTCATCCATCATCCAACCATCCCTTCACTTTTCCCTCCATCCATTCATCCATCCATCCACTCATCCATCCACTCACCCATCCATCCATCCATCCACTCATCCATCCACTCATCCATCCATCCATCCATCCATCCATCCACTCATCCATCCACTCATTCATCCATCATCCATGCACTCATCCATCCACTCATTCATCCATCATCCAACCATCCCTTCACTTTTCCCTCCATCCATTCATCCATCCACTCATCCATCCATCCATCCACTCATCCATCCACTCATCCATCCATCCATCCATCCACTCATCCATCCACTCATCCATCCACTCATCCATCCATCATCCATCCACTCATCCATCCACTCATTCATCCATCATCCAACCATCCCTTCACTTTTCCATCCATCCATTCATCCATCCATCCATCCACTCATCCATCCACTCATCCATCCACTCATCCATCCCCTCATCCATCCATCCACTCATCCATCCATCCATCCATCCACTCATCCATCCACTCATTCATCCATCATCCAACCATCCCTTCACTTTTCCATCCATCCATTCATCCATCCATCCATCCACTCATCCATCCATCCATCCACTCATCCATCCACTCATCCATCCACTCATCCATCCCCTCATCCATCCATCCATCCATCCATCCACTCATCCATCCACTCATCCATCCACTCATCCATCCATCCATCCACTCATCCATCCATCCATCCATCCACTCATCCATCCACTCATCCATCCACTCATCCATCCATCCATCCACTCATCCATCCATCCATCCATCCACTCATCCATCCATCCACTCATCCATCCACTCATTCATCCATCATCCATGCACTCATCCATCCACTCATTCATCCATCATCCAACCATCCCTTCACTTTTCCATCCATCCATTCATCCATCCATCCATCCACTCATCCATGCACTCATCCATCCACTCATTCATCCATCATCCAACCATCCCTTCACTTTTCCATCCATCCATTCATCCATCCATCCACTCATCCATCCATCCATCCATCCACTCATCCATCCACTCATTCATCCATCATCCATGCACTCATCCATCCACTCATCCATCCATCCACTCATCCATCCACTCATCCATCCATCCACTCATCCATCCATCATCCATGCACTCATCCATCCACTCATTCATCCATCATCCAACCATCCCTTCACTTTTCCATCCATCCATTCATCCATCCATCCATCCATCCATCCATCCATCCATCCACTCATCCATGCACTCATCCATCCACTCATTCATCCATCATCCAACCATCCCTTCACTTTTCCATCCATCCATTCATCCATCCATCCATCCATCCATCCATCCATTGTAACTTGATGATCCTGTTTTATATATCTATGAATTCCCATGATGCAATTCTTCTGTAGGATTATGAGCTGCAGCTGATGACCTACAGAGCCTTTGTGGAGACGACGCACAAGTCCCCGGTGAAGAGGAGGAGGATGCACTCTTCCTCTGACGCCATCACTCAGGAGGTAATGAAAAAACAAATTTTTAATCTGGATTTTGCTTTTTCATGTCACCTTAAACGGACGCTGATTTTTTTTTTTTTTTTCTTGCCGGTTTTCTTTCCAGTTTATGGATCTGCGAACGCGTTACACAGCCTTAGTCACTTTGACAACCCAGCATGTGAAGTACATCAGCGATGCACTGAGAAGACTGGAGGAAGAGGAGGTGAAACCATTGTTTTACTCTGCAGATCAAACCTTCTAGTGTTTTTTTTTTTTTTTTTGGCTTCCATGGTAACATTCCCTCCTTTCATCTGTGCAGAAAGAGGTAGAGGAGGAGAAGCAGGCCAGGGTGGGCCAGGTTTCAGAGCTGCTGGGCTGGGTCAAAGGCCTGCAGGGCCGGACCGGGGGTCCCAGCGCAGAGTCTTCACTTGCTGCTCAACAGGTAGCTGATGCTGCTTTATTTTATTTTTGTTTTATCTGAAAACAGCTGCTGAGTTGGTGCTGAATGTGTTTCCTCTGAAGGCCATCAGTGAGCAGCTGGCAGGCAGGAAGGAGCAGGTGGCTGAAGCCATCAGGAGCACGCAGGGCTTCCTGTCTTCCAAACAGGCCACCAAGTAAGACCCACACTCACTCACAGTTTCTGGTTATCGATCCACAGCTTCCAGTTTGTTTGTTTTTTAACAAATTATGTTTATTAGGTATTTTTGAACATTCATACAAAAACTGAAAAAGAAAAAGAACAATAACAGGGCAAAACTTATACAGCACTGATACAGAAAACAAGACAAAATAAAAATCGGATGTACATAAATTACAGCATCATATGAGAAACCTAACCAATTTATACAAACGTGTCATTCAGATTCACATTACTGGTTTTTAATTTTTGAGATTTTGAAGTAATCAAGAATACATTCCCATCTTTTTTTAAAAGCATGAAATTTCCCATTCATACAGTATCTCCATCTTTCTAATACAATAACTCCAGAAAGCAAATTTTTCCATAGCTGGATCGAAGGGGCGTCAGAACCAACCAATTTAAGCATTATTGATTTTTTTGTTTGCAGATGATGAAACAGTAACTGACCAATAGTTCAGTTGTTGTTTTCTGCTCTGACACTTTGAGTCCAATATGCAGATATTAGCAGCTTGATCAACTCATCTTTATTTAAAGAGCCCTTTAAAACAACCAAAGCTGCCATAATATCAAGAAAATAAATTATAAAAAAACAAGACAGTTTAAAAGAATAAAACGAATAAAATTAGATTGAACAGATAAAACCAGATAATACTTATTTCAGATACTATGAAAAACTGTAAAAATAAAGTGGCTAAAACTAGAAAGACCTACATTGGACGAATGGTTTGACATTATTTATAACCTCTTTAACCCTGTAATGCCAAATGTATCATATTAGATACATACGGTTTCTGAAATGTTTGGCGTCTGACACCTTTTGCATAATTTAATGGTAAAAAATTTGCTCAAAATCCTATTGTACACATCAGATATACCTGATAACAGCCAGTAGAAGACTACACAAAAAATAGTATTGACTTATCGCATAGTAATAAATTATTAATATCAAAAATTTATTTTGTTTTTTTCTTTTTACATATTTTGTTAAAAGAACAAATTAGGACTTCAAACCAAAAAAAAAGTAATTTTCTGTTTTGTTTTATTCTTGGATCGGGATTTAAAGGGTTAAGATGAAAAGGATTGCTTTTGTTTTAAGACTAAAAAGGGATCTGTTTATGAAAAGATAAGAAAGATGGATCAGATCCATCCATATTTTATATACTTCTTCTATCCACTTCCCCCTTCTTCCTTTTTTTTTTTTTTTTTTTTTCTCTAGGCCTGTCTTTTTCAACCAAGTAAATTATTTACTTATTTTTCCCATTGTATAACTGAAGTGCACCCCAGCATTTTTGGTCTTAGACAAAGGAGTTAGGTCCATAATCTGTAAACATTTTGTATGTTAATTTCTTCCGTTTTTATTTTTTTATTTTTTTTTGGGTGTGAGATGAAGGAAGAATCAATCATCCCTATCTGCAGATCCTGCAGAATTGCAGATGTCTAGCTAGACGATGCTGTTTTAATGAACAGATAGCTGGAGATGACTGATGTATTGTTTAACAGCGAAAATAACAGTAAAAATAAAAAAAGATAACTTGCAAGTAAAATAAAACACAAAAACAGTCTCACACTGTATTGAATAATTTGTCATCTTTCTGTCAACCTTCATGGATTTTATAGGTGCAGCACCTTTTTGTTTCATAAACATTATTATTAGAGATGCACGATATAACCGGCCCCCTATCGGTATCGGCCTTAAAACTGAATATCGGACATCGGCCACCCCACCAATATTTAAGCCGATATTTGATCAGCTTCTGATTTGTAAAGTCTAAAAAAAAAAGAAAAATACTACTTCTTCTTCTTCCTCAAAAACTTATTTTTTACAGACTTAAAAACTTCTAAAGACGAGGGAAAAAATATTGATACATTAAAATATCTTCACATGCTGATATATTGCCATTTAAAAACACCATATCAATCTCTTTTACTAATGAAATATTGCTATATGTCATCGTTATGCTACGAAATCCCCCGAAAATTCACGAAATGTTGCCATATTTTTATATGGCAACATTTCGTATTTCACGAGATCTAGAAAGTAAAATAGATCGATACCGCGTTTTTAAAAATCAATTTGATATCAGCATATGAAAATGTATTTGAGTATATTATTTTTCAAAGTGTCGGAAACGGATAACAAAACTGCTATTTTCAATGACTACTTATTGTTGTCCAGCTTTAACATCGGTATCGATATCGGTTATCGGCTACATGAGTTTGAAAATATCGGCATATCGGATATCGGCCAAAATCCCAATATCGTGCATCCCTAATTATTATTGACAGAGTGCAACTGAGGTTGTTGATTCAGCCAGCTGACCAGCAGTGCCCTTTTAAAGCATTGGAACAGTTTGGCTGTTGCTGATCTGCGTTGTTCTCTGTAACTTCGTGCAGCGTTAAACCCTCCTGTCTTTCCCAGATTGTCTCCGGAGGAGCGCGCTCAGGTGGAGGCTCAGCTGGAGGAGCTGACGGCCACCTACAACCAGCTTCTGGACAGCTCCACCCAGCAGCTGCAGCAGCTGGAGCAGCAGCTGGCCGAGGAGGAGGAGAGAAAGGTTAGATGGGCTGAAAAAAAACGGTGGGACAGATTCATGATGGAACTGAACTCATTTTAGAAGGGAATTAAAAAAAAATGACAGTGAGGAAGGAAAAAATATGGCTTTGAGTCTCAACACGCTTGCAAGCTATTGTTGAGTTTGTGAGTCGGCGAGAGTCTGTGTGTGTCAGCATGTTGTGTTCACAAAGAAACATCATCATTGATTTGGTTTAACCAGCATCTGAGACGCTGTTCAGACTTAAAACTGCTACTTGACTTTCTGTACCCAAAGAGGAACAATTTTAAGACCCTATAAGATAGATGGAGTCCGAACTGCGTCTCTGCATGAAATAATTAATCTCCACATCATGAAAAATCTGCAGATTTTGTCATTTTCATTGTCATTATCATCAGAAAACAATCATGCGCTGAGCTGCTAACACCCGAGGCCTCAGTGGTGCTGCAGTAGACGAGTCCTGCTCCGATCATTTTAGCAGCAGAGCAGCGTTTTTACCATAGATGCATCATTAGAAAGCTGATGCATCAAATTAGACACACTTTCACCCTCATTTCTGTTGCTGCACAGTAGCTCAGTTTTCTCCATGCAGACCTAAAACAACCCTGCATAAAGTCAACACTCCGCATTTCACTTCCTGTCTAAGAGTATCCCATATATGTGTTTAAAATTGTAAATAATGTTTGTGTCATGCTGTTAAAAGTCTGTTGCATCGGTTAAAATCAGACCGAATGTGTGGGAGCATTATTTATTTATTTAGTTTGTTTGAGAAAGTCAGCGCACCTAAAGGCCAGCTGTGCAAGGCACCAACAAAAAATACTCACTTCACCATTTGAGCATGTTGTGTCCAGATCACAAGAGCGTGTGTGTGTGTTTGCAGATATTTGTGTTTCTTCTAATGCATTCTATTAATGTGTGAAAACTTTAAACCAGCATTTGTGCTTGAAACTCACTAACAGCTGCCAGAGGAGAAATGTGGACATCAAAAGCCGAGGATCAGAGAGAAAAATGGAAAACTGAGGAGAACTGTTAGAAATCCGTCCAGTTTAGGCCAGTTTGATGATCAGGTGTTTTGTAGCTTTAGACTCTCACCTCACCTGTAGCCTAGTCGTGTGAGAATATTTCAGGGTCATATAGTTAGTTTGCAGGATTTATCTCGCAGAAAGCTAACTATCAGCTTCTCAGCTGTCGCGCCTCGCTCTGCCGAGCCGCTGAGACGATCCCGTATGGTAAGTAGCGCTCACTTTCTCTCTTATCGCCGCCTGTTAGTTTAAACCCCTGTAAAGATTTTATTCTTCCTCTGCTAGCTTGTGTGTCCTTGCTCACTTCTACTGTTTCAAAGTTTACTTTTCCACATCATGGGATTGATTCATCAGTTTTTTGTTAGTTAAAACCTGAATTTGCCCTTTTCCTGTCAGAAATAATTAAACAACATGAAGTTTTTGCACAATTTGGAAGTATTTAGTAATTTTTTATTAGCCAGATTGGTTAATGTTATACATAAACCAAAAAAAAAATGCACACACCCACACTCTTATGTAGCTATCAACAAGCTTATGTCATAGTTTAGCCTGTATTGCTTTCTGTGGGTTTCATTTAAACTGCCTGGTTTCTCAGTTGGAATCCCTTTTTTAATCAAAGGTAACATAATTTCAACAAAGTCAGAGATCTTTGTCTTTCAGAAGCTTAATCCAGTCTTGATTTATCTAATTGTTTTGGATTAATTAGCCTGTTTAAAACCAAATCATCAGCCACAGGTCAAGGATTGTAAACAGAACTACTGGATTAAAGTCTATCATTATGAAAAAAGTCTGTTGAAAGTGAAGCCAGGTTCATTATCCCATTTGTTGACGGTGCAAACCAGAAAAGAAGCCAAATTTCTACCGGAGAAATGTCTTAATCGTTGGAAGAGACTAAGACTGACCTATTTGATGATAATTAGATACGGAGTCTATTCCTATATGGAAAGCATGGCAGTGGCAGCATCATGCTTTGGTTCTTGAATGCTTAAACTGGAATACAAATCATCTAACCTGACTCCGCAAGATGGATTTGCTCCGCATATCCATCTGGAAACCTTCCGTAAAAGTAATTTTTGGAAGGGGCGAAAATACTGGTTAGCTGATTGGCCTATGTTGGTGATAGACGTGCCAAATAAACCAATCAGATCAACGAAGCATATGACGTACTAACAGAGCAACGACGAAGAGGAGCCAATTGATAGATCAAACTCTTGCCGAAACCAGTCGGGAGAAGAGCAAAAACATCTTTTCCTTTGAGAAAAGCCTCCAGAGCAGTGTTTTGCTCTTCTTTCAGTGAAGTAATACTCTGTAATTCCGATAAAACTTGCTCGATAGCCATGCTAGCGCTGGTTTAATCGGCTGAAGCCGCCATGTTCTTTAGACTGAACTGTCGCGCTTCTCGTTGGGTCACACCTCAACCCGCCTCAAAGCCAACGCTGATTGGACGTTCGTTTGGTGAACGGCTCCAAATTTTCTTCAACGGAGAGTCTCCAGACTGATCTGCGAGTAAACCTTGAAAGCTCGCGAGATGGTCTCACGAGGCTACAAATCATCAGCCAGATGATTAAAACTTTGAAAAAGATGAATAACAGCAATGGTCTCAATACATTAAACATTCTGGTTGGTTTTGAATTAATAAAACAACCATAACATTTAGCTTGCATCAAAAACACAGTTTATATAAATTGTTAGGTTTAAGAATTGATACCCATGAATGGTTTATGTAAACTTGCTTAAACTGTCTCTAGAGCTTTTTCTGCAGTTCTTGGTTCTTGCATGCTTAGTGCTAATTTTAGATTAAGGTTTCTACTTAACTTTATATATACTTGGGATTTTAAACTGGGTAGAAAAACAGGTTTGTTGGAAATGGTGGCGGGTTTTGTTCCATTATTCACCTACAATGTATTATCTCTATATCATAACATAATACCGATTAGAAGTAGTAACCTTTAGGTCTACAACATGCTTTTCTTGAAATATGTTTAACCTAAGCTTTTATTTCCTTTTTCTTTCTCAGAACCAAGCCGCCATCGCTGGAGTGATCGACCTGGGAACAGTGGAAACCTTCTCGGTGTTTCAGGCGGCCCAACGTGGCCTCGTTGACCAGGACACCTGCTGTGTTCTGCTGGAGGCCCAGCTGGTGCTTGGTGGACTCTTCAAACCAAACTCATCTGAGATTTATTCTTTGAATGAGGGTCTAAATGAAGGCCTTGTTGATGCTAACACATGTCAATCATTAGCTGAACTTGAGAGTGCCTTAATGTTGATAAGCAAGCCTGTGGGTGATCAAAAACGTCTACCTGTAGCTGCGGCCATGGAGTCTGGATTGATAAGAGAAGATGTTGGACTTCGTATTCTCGAACTCCAGATCAACAGCGGTGGACTCAGAGATTCGTGTGGGAAGGTTATGAGTTTCGAGCAAGCAGAGGATTTGAGAGCTTTGTCACCCAGGATCTTCAACAAACTTCAGTCTAGGCTTCAGCACAGAGAGCTGCTCGATCCAAACACGGCTGAAAAAGTAAACCTTGAGGAGCTGAGGCTGCGTTGTATTCCTGACGAGGGTGTCCTTCTCTTTCCTGTCAAACAGCAGCCCGGAGGAACTGTTTGCCTCCGATCAGGAAGAAAAGTTGGCATCTTTCGTGCTGTTCAAGAAGGACTGATTGACCGTGCCGTTACCGTAAGACTCCTCGAGGCTCAGCTCTTTGCTGGTGGTATTACTGACCCACGTTCAGGTCACCGGCTGACGATTGGGGAGGCTGTGCGCCATGGGCTTATGGACCAGGATTTAGCTTGCACTATGTTAGCACGACAACTGCAGAACGGGGGAATTATCGACCCGCTCGGTGGAGAACGTGTAGATTTAGAGGAAAGCATCCGCAGGGATCTTCTTTCCCCTCGTTTAGCCCTGTTGGTTCTTGAGTCTCTTTGGACTTTTACAGGACTCCTTTGGCCTGAATCAGGAGAAATCATGCCAATTACTGAAGCTTTGGAACAAGGGGTGATTTCAGGAGATTTACCAAGAAACGCCTTAAGACAAAGACATGTTATTGGAGGGCTGTACAACCCAGAAACCCTTCAGGTGTTGCCCCTTAATCAGGCTGCAGAAAAAGACCTCGAACCAGATGTTGTTAGATGTCTCAGAGATATTCATATACCAGACGTTCTCTACAACATGAATCCATCTGGTACCCCATCACTAAACAGACTAAGCTGGGGCTCCACTAGCTCCTCTCCACCACCTCTATCATCTCCTCTATCATCCTTCACATGGGAATCTTCACTAACTGATAGAGTTGATCATAAAGACCAAGCCCAACACAAGCTCCTCTTTCACCTCATGACTCACAGTTATGTAGATGCACATTTTGGAAAGCGGTTGGTGCTGCTCGACAACGATCTCCTTCAGTTGGCTAAAACAACTGGTTTCACTGCAGTAGAATCAGTTCAAGAAAATAAAGAAATTTCCAGTTTAGAAAGTAAGATGCCTTCAATGACACCCAGAGAAGGAGAGGATGATGAAAAGGAAGCAACAAAGCACCAAGACAAGGTTGTAGTTGAAACTGTTTCCCAAGTTCCATCAGTGGAAGATGTTAACAGTCAGAGAGTGCAAGAAAATATACCAACGCTTAAGGAAAATAAAGACTTTAATCTGTCAGAGGTTCAAGAAATCAAAGTTACAGAAGTTTCACCAGCAAATTCAGCAAAGATGCAACAGCATGTACTTGATGCAGACCGTGACGACAAGCACTCGGAGATGGTAGTTGATGGCGAACAATTGATGGAGGAGTCCCAGGACGATACTGAGTTGGAGAGATTAGTCCTTCAGCTCAAACAGGGAGGTTTAATGACAGAGGAAGGAGAGAAGCTGCTGCCAGATGAAGCTGTAGCTCAGGGCGTCCTTCCTGGCCATACAGCAGTTAAACTGATGGCTCAGGCTGGCCTGTTTGGGGGATTCTTGGATGCCACCAGCGGGGAGTCACTGAGCTTGGAGGAAGTCATGCAGGAGGGTTTATTAGATGAGGATCTCATGTGGAGTGTCCTGAAGTCAGATAAAACCCTTGCAGGTGTTGTAGATGTAGAGAAAGGTCAGATTCGTGGGGTTAGGGATGCAGCTCAGGCTGGGCTTATTGATCCCAACACCGCCGCTCGACTTTTGGAAGCTCAGGTTGTATCTGGAGGGATTGTTGACTTGTGCAGGGATAAGAAAGTCTCTGTGACTTTAGCAGCAAACATGGGTCTGATCGAAGAAGGGCAAAGGGAGGAGCTGATTGCACTTGAAAAAGCATTCAAAGGAAAGAATACAGACTCGGCTACAAGCCTCAGAAAAGCCAGTTTACAGCTACAGATGGAGGGTGTTGTTGATCCAGAGTCCAAGTCTGTGGTTCCCTTAGAACAAGCAATTAAGAAAGGGCTGATTTCATCTGATGAGGCGTATCAGGTGCTTGCAAGACAGGTGGCTGAAGGTGGAATAATCCACCATGCTTCAGGAATGAGACTCTCCGTTTCTGATGCTGTAGATAGAGGACTAGTGGATCGGTCCATAGCTCCTGGGCTTGAGGAACTAGAATGGATCTATCGAGGAAAAGTCAGTCCTTCAAGTAACCCAGGGGCAATTGCTTTCCAGGCAACAACTGGAGCTGTTTTAGACCCTGAAAATGGTGCTACACTGACCCTGACAGAGGCTGTGTCCAGGGGACTTCTTGATGAATCCATAGCCACCGAAGTCATGGCTTCCCCCACTCTAACACAAGGAACCATTGACCCAAAAGCTGCACAGATTGTGCCTTATTCAGAGCTTGTGTATCAGGGCAAGATAGATATTGAGACGGGGAAACGCTTCTTGGAAGTGAGGCCATTCCAAGGTGTTCAGGATAAAGAAACCTTGGAAATCCTGACCCTTCCTGAGGCAGTTGCTTTAAAGCGGGTTGACCCAGTTCCAGCTGTGAGGCTGCTCCAGAGCCAGGCAGACACCGGTGGGATCATTGATATCAGGACCGGAGAACGGCTTACTCTGCCTGAAGCTTCTGCCAGAGGTTTAGTAGTTGGTAATATGGTCAAAGAGATAGCCATCAATCAGTTTGTCAAAGGAGGCTTAGTTGATCCAGCGACTGGACAGCGTGTCTCAAATCTTAGTGATGCCATTGCTCTCCAGCTGGTAACTAGAGACCTGGCCTCAGAGATCCAGGAGAAAGTACAGGAAAGTTTGACTAATAAACCCATCATAGCTACAGGGTTAAGCAAAAAGACTTCAGAAAACCTTTCTGCTATGGAGGCTAGGGCATCCTCAATAGCTCCATGCTCTGTAAAACGATTAGAAGGCAAGCAGGATCATGGCAAAACACCGAGAAGTGACATTTTAGATCAGTCAAGTGTTGAGGTAGCAACAGAAAAAGAATCAGTGGAGGTAAAGTCTTTCACACAGCCTGATCAATCCATGGATATGTTATCCAAGTTTGCATCTAATGTTGAGAAAAGAATCCGGCTAGCCATTGATGAGATAATGCCACAAAAAGACAACAGTGAACTGGATAATCTTCTCCAACAGGAAACCAGTGACACGGTGCAAGACGATTACAAAGAAAGAGAAAACATAATCACTGACTCTGTTAGAGAATCCACCCAGATGCTTATTGATTATAATCAAAAGGACTCAAAGATAGAGGTCCAAAATGAAGACGGGAAACAGCCAGAGAAAGATCAGGATGCAGACTTTGGAGCAATGGAGAACACAGTCCTGGTCCATTCTGTTTCTGAAGATGGGAAATTATCTGAAATTACAGTCGACAGGGAGGACAAAGGTCCTCCTGCATTACCAGTGGTGAATGAGGATGTTAAAGAAGACCGTTCTAAGACCAAAACCAGCACAGATGTGGAGCACTCAGCTCAGGTATTGTCTTCCACTAGTAAAGAGTCGGTCAACAAAAGCAAAAAGAAGAGGAAGAGTAAAAAGAAGGTAAAGGGAAAAGATGACGAAAATGAAACTCATCTTCAAGAGATTGAACCCAGAGATGAAACTGATCAAACCAGTCCAGGAATCCCACGGGGTGCTCAGATCACATTAGAGGAAACTCTAACTAAATCAGTCCTTTATCAATCCCCCAAAGATCCTTCAGCTGAAGACACACAAGAAAAGTTTGCTGAGAAACCAAAGACTGAAAAGGTTTTAGCTGAAAATAAACAAGAGGTTGTTTCTCATCAACCAAGCTCTCAGGTGGAGACCGATACAGCTGAAAAGATGTCATATAAGATTCCAGAAAATGTTGGGAACACGGGAGATGTGAAAACAAAGGAGGAAGAGCACAAAGAATCCACAAAGAAAACTATGAGCGCAAAGCGAATTAATGAACCGGTTATAAAGCTCCCATCTCAGACAGATGAAAACCACCCAGAAATAACACAGGTGGACACAGAAGAAAGCAGATTAAAACAAAATCATCAGGAATCAGTTTCTTATGATCCTTCAGCCACAACTGAAACTAGGAAGGATGAGACTGAAAGACCCTTGGTTGGCATGCAGCGGGACGTTGTTTCTACTCCACCAAGCTCTCAATTGGAGAAAGGTGCAACTGAAATTATGTTAGTTGATGCGATGAATGATGCCATGAGGGAGGGGGATAAGAAAGGGCAACCCAAGAGGGTTTTAACTGAAAAACAGTCAGAAGAACTAAACATGACTCACCCATCTCAAACTGTTCAGACTGGTGTAGACATATCAGAGATGCAGCAGGTTTCTCCTGTAGACGGAGAAGAAAAAACATTTAAGAAAAACCTACGGGCGGTCAGCTCTTATGATCCTCCATCTCATAATGACCCACACTCTGAAGAGAGAACAGAAAGGATTGAAGGGACAGTTAAGACCAAGAAAGGTTTGGGTAAACAGGAGCAGAGGGTTGGTTCTTTTGAACAAAATATTCAGATGGAGAAAGATAAAGCCAGTACAGCTCTAATTAGGCCTGCTGAAACCATAAAACAGGAAGATGGAGGGATATCGACCAGGTTTCTAAATGCGCAAAAAGACGAAAAACCAACTGAGACTGATCAAGAGAGTCCAGAAGGGCCACATGTATTTCCGGTTGACACATTTGTTGAGAAGATACCAAAATCCAACACTAATGGCCTTTCAGAATCTGCCCAACCTCACTTTGGAGAAGGCATGGAAAGGACTGGTGGGAAAGCTGAGACTGTCTGTGTTTTGGTCGAACAGGAGCAGGAAGAGATATTTCTTGGACGAGGTGTGGAGATGAAGAAAGATGCAGCAAACATGGCCTCGCAGAAGACCCAACAAAAGGTTTATGAGGAGGAAGACATTGAAAGGGAATCTATGAAGACTTTACTGGCACAAGCACATGAGAACAATCAGGGCATGAATGAGAGCGAGGAAAAGGAATCATGTCAAAAATCAGCTCTTAAAGATGACGAAAAAGCAGCCTTGATACTGAAAGCAAAAGAAAGCATTTTGAAGAAGGTGTTTGAAAAAGGAGTGAGTGAAAAGCAGGCAGCTCGAGAGCTGGAGGCACTGAGGCAGAAGGAGGTGAGGAAGAAGCAAAGTAAGGGTATGACTGAAGGTGATAAGAGTACAGAAACCAAGAGAAACTCTGGTTTACCGAAAGACTGTGACAACCAAGGAACTACTGAAAAGGACACAGTGGAGCTGGAGAAATGTCCTACAGTTATTCTTTCATCTCAAGAAAACCTGGGAGGTAAACCCACAGAAACATCTTTAGGTGAAAAGAACACTGACCAGAAAGATGCTGGGGCTCTCCCTGCAGGCTCTAGAAATAAAAGAAGCAAGAGGAGCAAGAAGCTCCGAAGTCTAACGTCAACTGGAGATGAGCCCGTGATGGAGAAGGTATCCATGGATCTGAAAGATGCAACCAAATCAGCTGCAGATCCAAAGTTAGACAGCGCAAATTTGGCTAAAGACCCGAGAATTTGCCTCGATACTGAAGGCCGCTCGGCCGATGGCAATGTCAAGAAGCCCAAGAGTCTAAAACCAAAAACTGAGAAAGAAGGACTAACTGCAGTTGGGGAATCTGATTCTGGCCCAAAAGATCCAAAGATTACCTCAAAATCTGCTTCTAATCAACGTTCAGAAAGCAGAGTTTTGTCTGAAGACCTGAAGTCGAGCGCTGATACTGACCGGTCAGTTGGTGCCACTGCCAAGAAGCCCAAGAGTCTAAAACCAACTAAAGCTCAGCCTGATGGGAAGAGGGTACCCACAGATTGTATGGAACAAAAAAATACGACAAATTCTGCTGCAGAGGCTGAATCCAATGGCACAGTTTGTGTCGAAGGATTAAAAATTAAAGGCAGTACTGATGATCAGTCATGTGGTGCAGCTACCAAGAAGCCTAAGAGTCTAAAACCAACTGAAGATCAGCCTGATAGGGAGAAGGAAACAGTGGAGCTGAAAGACACAAAGAATGCAGCAAAATCAGGTACAGGGGCAGAGTCTGACGGCACAGTTATGGCCAAAGACCTGAATGTTAAAACTGATACTGATGATCAGTCAGATGGTGCAGCTACCATGAAGCCTAAGAGTCTAAAACCAACTGAAGATCAGCCTGATATCAAGAAGTTGACCCCAGATGGAAAAATGGATTCTGACCTTAAGGATTCAAAACTTTTCTTAAAATGTTCATCAAAACAACCATCAGAAGGCAGCGCTGATGCTGATGATGAGCCCTTCATTGACCCTGCAAGGCCTACAGATTATGGCAAAGCCGGCAAGGAGGACCTCCAGGTGCCTAAAGGTATTCAGAAAAGTCAGCTAAAACAAGCTGCAGACCTGAATGAATCAACAGATTTATCTCTTGAAGGTGTCAATAAAGACGACAGAAAACCCTTAGGTCAGTCTGTTGCTCCTGATTCACAATCTGTAAAAAGTAAAAGAAAGAAAAAACAGCGCCCACTTGAAGCTGAAAGCTTTGATGTTCCTGAATCTCTTACAAGCCCACAGCAAAATCTGGATTCTCCAGAAACAATAGTTTCATGTAAAGATGCTTCAGCTGAATCGGAATCACCCAAAGTAATGGAAGCTGATCCAAACGCTGAGAGCTTAGAACAAGAAAAGGTCGAGGAGAACCAAGACGCCACTTTGAACAAAGAGGGAGCAACATCCACAGGAAGTAGGGTAAGGCAAAAATTTGTGCAATAAATTGCAGGAAAAATACACATTAGTGTTTAGATGTAAAAATAGGAATGTTTTATCTTCCTGCAGTCGTCGTCTTTGCGCCAGGAATGCCTTGAACACGATCAGCGAATCGTAGCCCTGCTTTCCGCGGTCCGACACATTGAAGTCCGCCTGAAACAGCAGCAGCAGCAGTCTGCGGGTCGCAGCCTCGTCACCTTAGACGACATCATCAGCCGGACTGAGGTAACGTTTCCAGCTTAACATCCCCAACAACCGGACCTTTATGCTCTGCTTTAGTATTTTACTGGGTTCCCATATTTAGACAAACCTTACAGGAATTAGAGCGAACCAGAATCAATCAAACGTTTGTTTTCCTTCTCTAATCTTCACGCAGATGATGGACCTTGAACTCTCCGGCTTAGAGCCTGAAATAAGCAAAGAAGTTGAAGCTGCAGAGCGACTGTTGAGACCCAGACCTTCCGACGTTCCTCCACAGCTCCTACTGGCCTTGGAAAAAGATGGGCGGAGCTTATCTCGCGGATACGAGGCTGCCCGGACGCTCTCAGAGAGCATCCTGCTAAGCCTGCGACACCACAGGGACTCATGCAAGGTAGGAGAGTCAGAGACGTCCCCATGAAAGCCTCAGCAGATGCTGGGATGCTGAGCAGTCGGGTTTCAAATCTTTCAGGATGCAGTAACAGCAGAGCAGAAATCTCTGGGACAGCATGTGGACAGGCTGTTGTCTTGGTTGAATGAGACAGAGGCTCAGTTGGACGGAGGAGCAACGGAGATAACGGAGGGAGAGGACGGCCAGGCTGAGCTCACACAGCAGCTGAAGCTCTGCAAGGTGATCTCATTACAAACCTTTAATATAAGAATATGTTTCTGTTCTGAGCCGAAATCTAAAATTCTCTAACTGACACAAATATACTAGCCTGACGTAGTCCGACTCAATTCTAGTCAGAATATGAGTCTGATACTGCTCCATAGAGCTGTGATTATGGGGCGTGTTTCGAACGAACCAGGAAAAAAAAATGCCTCTGCACTCAATTGGATAGACCTACAACCAATAAGAGCAACGGAGTGCGTGACGTATGTTAAGCCACGCATAGTTGTTGTCCACAAAAATCAAAGCGTGCAGTTGCACGCCTAGAATAAGAAGATGAGACTTGATCGCGTTTCTCTGTTCCTCTTTTAAAATTAATTTGCTGTCGATATCTTCTAGAACAGACCTAATAGCAGAATCTACTCACCTAAACTCTCCAGCGGCAGCCATTATTGTTGTTACCCAAGCGCGCATTGGTGACGTGGTTGATTACGTTACTGTTTGTCATCTGTCCATCATCGTATAAAGCCCGCCCTGACAATTTGATTGGATCGCCTGACAGTGGGCGATAATACTCGCGCTACTATGGAGCAGAGCCAGACCGAATTTCCCCGACCTCAAACTTTGTGGGCGGGACTAAGTTCGGAATGGCACCCAGGCTACAAATATACTAGAATTTTGAAGAGTTTATGCATCTAATCTTTAGGACGTATAGTCTTTAATTTTTCACCTATTATAGAAAAAAGATACTATTTTTCAACCCAGATACTCTAAAAGGGCATAACATTTAGACCATGGGATTATCTCTGCACCATTATGAGGCATTTAGGGAAAACCTGAAGATATGCAAGTCTGATAAAGGAAGTATGGTGGTTCACAGAACGTCCAAAGCTGCAGTGGTTCAGAATAAAGTTTATTGCCAAGTAGGTTTGCACTTACAAGGATTTGACTTGGTGTTGATGGTGTAGACAAATTATATACATATATATATATATATATATATATATATATATATATATATATATATATATATATATATATATATATATATATATATATATATATATATATATACCCGATTGCTCCCACAATGGAAGCCCACTGCTCCCTAACAGAATGGGTTAAATGCTGAGGTAAATTTCTCCAATGTGAGCTCATTAAAGTCAAATTATTCTAATTATTATGACGTTTAGTGCATCTGGGCTGCAGGCTGGTTATGCTGAACCGTACCAACCACTGATAGAACCAACATAGGACAGAGAGGCAGCAGACACAGAGTTCTGGATTAAAAAAACGTGGTTCTGAAAACAGACCTTAGAGGAAAGATGGCAGCAGTAGGCATTATAGAAAGAAAGCAAGTAGATGGAGGAAGATCTGCTGGTTCTGCTGCTCTGACTCTTTGACTAGTGATTATATTGTTCCGCCCTAATCAAGATATTTTTTACACCTTTCCAAAATGAAAACATTTCCAGCCCTCCTGATTTGTCCTTTACTTGGATTAAACATGTTAAACGTTATTTTCTTTTTGGTTTAAAGGAGCAGCAAGTTAACGAGTCCTGAACTTTTCTAATTTTCCTTTTGCTCGTGGTTCCCTGAAGGAGCTCCAGTCTTCACTGTCGACTTGCTCCAGCGAAGTCAACAGCCTGGTCTCAGACATCCAGCTGTTCATCTGTGAGCGCGCTCAGGACCTGGCCCCCGAGCAGAGCAGGCAGCTTCTGGGGCAGCTTCAGCAGCTGCAGACGGCCTTCCACCGAGCATCGGGCCGAGCTCAGGCCCGGGCCGACGCTCTGTCCGCTCAGCGGAGCAGGGAGGAGGAGAGGCGGCGCAGGGAGGAGGAGGAGAAGGACAGAGAGAGGAAAAGTGCAAAGGAGAGAGAGGTTTGGAAGGAAATGATGGGGTTGTTTTTGCTTTTGCCTGAGTTTGATTCACATAATGCTTTCATACTTTAGATTTAACCCACTAACATCCACCATAGTGTGAACACAGATACAATCTAAGCTTGTCTTCTTTTCTTTGGAGTTATGTTAAGTGGAGTCCATGAGAGCGCAGAATAAGACCGCTGATTAGAAAATCATAGAAACGTTTGTTTCCTTAAAGCAGCAGCCGTTTACTCTTAGATCACTGCTCTCAACTGATGATATGCAAGAGTTGCTACCTCCGGAAAAATCTGAAGTTCTTTGGTAGTTTCAATGTCGATGTCGAGCAGGAAAGGTGCTGCCTTCTGCAAAGACTTGAAAAGATATCTGTCGATGCCTTTCAGTCTTAGGTTATAAAGTGATTTCTAAACCAGCAGTTTCAGGAAAGATGGTGAAAAATTTTAGGATCTTTCCAGAAATGATCGAACAGTTTTACCTCGATGTCAGAGTGTGAAGCTCTGCTAAAGGAAATTACCAAAAAGCAAAGAGATTCAGCTAAGACTCTTTGGTTTGGAGTTGAAAAGGTAAAAATGGACTGAACTGAAACTAAAACAATATGGCAGCAGGTCTTAGCAAAGCTGCATCTGAATGAAGGAAAAGAATTCTAGAACAGCTTTCTTTGGACAGATGAGACCAAAGAGGAGAATAATAATAATAAAAATAATAACAATCCAATATCAGAGGCAACTGAACAAAACTTTGCAGCCTCAATAGCTGCCATGCACAGTGGAAGACCACTCATGATATGGGCTTCCTTTTCACCTTATAGTTACTGAGTCATGAACCCCCCCTTATGTCAAGTATTCTCCAGTCACAGGATTATGCAGTGGTCTAGTCAAAGTCCAAAAATCGACTTTAAAATCCATAGAGACAGGGCGAGCTTTGGTGGTACAGCGGTTAGCACACACGACCCATGAGGGGAGGCCTTAGTCCTCGACGTGGGCGACTCGGGTTTAAATCCGGCCAGTGGTTTTTTTCCCGCATGTCACCCTCCCTCTCTTATACCAGGGTTCCCGCGGGTCCTTAAAAAGTCTTAAAAGGCATTGAATTCTTCAAAATAAATCTAAGGCCTTAATTGGTATTAAAATGTCTTAAATCAGTCTTTCGTAGGTCTTAATTTTTAAAACATCATCAATAGGATTATTTTTATTACGATTTATTTTTGTAATCTAAATAAAACTTTAAAATGGACCTTTTTTTTTTTTTTTATAAAAAAAAAAAATGGCTCTTCATTATTGGTTCCGTCCCGATAGCGGAACCAACAAAGCGTTTTTGTGGCCGGGACATTTGGGAGATGCACCATTGACTTTTTGTCTGTAAAATATGAGCAAGTGTAAATGTAACCAAAATTGTCTCCAGCCAAGAGTTTTCTCCATGGCTAAAACCAGGGAACATACATGAGACTCAGTGGATTTTATGCAAGAAGCGATTCAAGCTCAGAACGATGGGAATTAAGGCAGTGGAGTCGCACATGCGAAGCGCGAAACACAAAGCGTCAAAATGGAGTTACTGAGAAACAGCCGGTATTTCTCAGTTTAGTTCCACCCTTGTCTCTGCAACGCCTCCACTTATCACCAAATCAAACATACTAAGAAAACAATACAAAGAAAAATAGCTGCAAAAAAGACTTAGCACTGGTTATGTTGTGGCTTTAAAACTGATTTGTTTTGTTCCCTGCTAAAACAAAGTTTGTGAATTCAGTTAAATAATTGTTAAAATATATCTGTCATTTGTGTGTTTTTAGCTTTCTTCCTGTATGGGAAGCTTTTCAAAATTTGAAACATTAGTGCAGTGGTTTATGTTAAAATAAACCTTTGGGTTAAGTTGTCGCAAGCAGGTTTTTCTTGTTTTTCTTGTGAATTTGGTCTTAAATTTTTATTTCAAGTGGCATTAAAAAGTCTTAAAAAGTCTTGAATTTAACTTTCCTTATGCTGTAGGAACCCTGTATACCCATAATCCATAGAGACAGCTGTGAATATTCAAAGTTCTGGTTCCTCCAACTGTTTCCTTTCCACTAAAACCTGCTGCTGCAGCTGCTCACTCTGACGCCTCAGACTCTTGATGCTGATGTGTTTTTGGTTTTTTTTTTTGCTCCTCTGCATGTCTTTATAAAGTGTGTTTTATTAACCTGTTTGCATTGCTCTTCCAGATCCCCACAGAAGAAAATCGCTTGTGTCACCGCGGTAACAACTACCAAAAAAAAATGCAAAGCAGTCTGTCTGGCTAAAGCGCTTCTCCGTTCTTCCTCCTGCCTCGCTCCAAACGCCGAGGAGGAGGAAAAACGGCAAATAAACAAATACATGTTTGATTTTCTCTGTTTTATGTTATGTTTTGATGGGAAGTTTTGTTTCTGTCAGTGTGTGTGTGTGTGTGTGATTTCTGGACACAATCTGCTCAAAGCTTGGCCAAAGTGTGCACGTCACACCAGTTCTCTTTGGCTAGAAAAGTTGAGGATATGGTGAAAATTTTTAAATGCTGGTGGCGCCCTCTGCAGGTTGGATTTATGTCAGAGTTCCTCACGTTCTCTATCTCTGGTTTCCTGCTGCCTCGTCTCTCTCA
Source organism: Cyprinodon tularosa (assembly GCF_016077235.1). Classification (NCBI taxonomy): domain Eukaryota; kingdom Metazoa; phylum Chordata; class Actinopteri; order Cyprinodontiformes; family Cyprinodontidae; genus Cyprinodon; species Cyprinodon tularosa. Next base: position 4,325,399 of record NW_024039229.1, on the reverse strand, counting down.
GGTGGTCCAACAGCAGAAAGCAGAGTGCTCTCAGAAACTGGAAGGTCTCAACATGTGGTTGGCCGGAGCTGCAAGCCTGCTGGCCAATCAGAGAGCTGGAAGAGAGTCAGGTGATGTCAGCGACCTGCAAGAGAGACAGAAAAAACTAAAGGTGAAGTTTGAACGCACACATGAACCTCAGTGATGTTTTGCTGATTAACTAGTTTGAGTTAATGTCATTTATAATGTTATATGATATATTTCCTGCTCAAGGAAGTGCAGAAGGACCTGCAGTCTAAAGCTGCAGGTGTTGCTGAGGCCATCCGGTCTGTGGAGGAGTTTCTGGCAGAGAAAGGAGAAAGTCTGAGCCCAGAGGAGAAGAAGAACCTTCAGATGGCGCTGGAGAGACTGAAAGAGCAGTACGGCGCCCTGACCGACTCTGCAAATACGTCCCTGTCAGAGCTGGATACAGCCATCAGTACGACTGTCCAACAAAACACCCAGAGAGTGAGTCCTCCCCCTCCACGCTTCCAAGCTGATGATTTTTGTTTGACTTTTTTCTCCTCACATTCGTTATCTCTGCACCAAACCCAGTGACTGATTCATATCCATTTATTTCTGCTCTGATCTCCAGGCTAAAGCGGTGGAAGAACTACAGGAAACACAAAGCCAGATAGACTCCCTGCTGAACTCTCTCTCATCATTTAACAAACCCGATCAGGTCGGAGCAAACCTGGATGTGGTGGATTCTGCTTTCTCACAGCCAGAGGGCGCTGTGGTGTCGCACACAGAGATGCTGCAGGTAAGGATCTGTAAGGATCTGTTGAAGGTTTGATGTTTTTAACCATCATGCCTCATGATGCCTCATCATTCCTCGCAGTCGGAGCTCCAGCAGCTCCAGGCTCAGCAAGCACGGCTGCTCCAGGTAACCCAGGCTACGCGCTCCCTGCTGGACCAGCCGGACTCCACGGTTCCCCCCGAGGAGAAGCAGCGGCTGCGGGCTGCCCTGGACCAGCTGCAGGCCCAGCACCATGACAGGCTGCAGAGCTGCCAGGTAATCACACCTTTCTCCATTACTTTAATTAGCTTTATCCTAACTATTATATACGGTGGCCGGGAGGTGCAAACCAACATTACAAAATCTAAAAAAAACTTCCAAAAGTTCCAAAACAAATGATCATTTCAGAAAACAAATTTACATAAAAAAAAAAAATATATACTTTTACAAGTTCCAAAACAAATTATCATTTCAGGAAACAAATTTACTTAAAAAAAAAAAGCGCGCATTGCAGCCCGAGAGGCGAATCTGACCATTTTCATGGCGCTCCTGATCATTTCTCGGTGAAAACAGCTCATATAATCATGTCAGCATTGTAACATTCAATTTAACCGGTTGCTCTTTTTACAAATTTGTTAAATAAATACATTAACGAAGTCTTCTTACGCTGTTTTGTGTTGTTTTTTTTTTTACCGCCAAGAGAATCTGTATTTCTCCAACTTTTGTCCTGTGTGATATGTTCTAGTATAACATATCACACATATCAATTTTAGAGAAACTGGAAACAGTTGCTCTTTATTTCCCAAAGATGTGGGAGGAGGAGAGGAGAGAATGGATGTTTCAGCTGAATGAAATAATCTGCTCCCCTCCATAACATGGGAAGAAATGAATGTACCTGCAAGTCTTTAACTGTACTTATTCCTCTCTTCATCAACAACAAATCCTGTAGATTTGGTCATATTTACTCTTTATTTGCAAAAATTAAAGGAGGGGAACCATATATTTCAGCTGCCTTGAAATTGGTCAGATTTTTTAGATTTTATAATGTTGGTTTGCACCTCCTGGCCACCGTAATTATATCCATATATAGAACAACACCAAAATAGCAACTTTAAACGCTATCTTTGTTTTTTTTACATTTAGTTTTGTTCGTTTTTTTAACAAGTTATTGTTTTTTATCGTTTATTTCCTAGTTTATTTTTTAAATTTGTTATTGTTATATCTGTTTATGTGGAAAAAAATGTATTCAGAATATATGATTTATGATAAAAAGATAAAAATACCAAATCAAAATGATAAAGTAACAAAATCATCCTAGTTAAAAATTTAAATGTCGTAGTTTGATTGACAAAAGTTAGAAAAACATCATAAAATAGATGCAAAAATCTGAAATATATTAGAAGTCAATTTCTTTAACAAAAGAATAAATATTAGATGGATTAAGTTTGTTTATTCTATTCTTTCTAAGACATTTATTTATTGTTCAATTACAGATAACTAGATTAATTACAAACCTTTATATTGATTAATATATAGAATATCTTAGTTAATGAGTTGTTAATTGGTGAATAAACAATTTATTGCTATGTTTTTATTTGAAAATATATTATTTAAAGTTCATTCACCTTATTTTTTCTTAATTTTGCTTCACAAACATCAATTTAAAAAGTATTTTAAACTTATAAGTTAAGAGAAGAAATTTACAATTGAAAACTATATACAGTATAGGTACTTGAAAGACCAGAAACATAGATATTAGTTTTAAATAAAAGTTATGGTGTGAAAAAATGTATGACTGTAACTTAAATGGATTTTAATCAAACATTTCTGGTTCTAGGAGCGTCTGAGGAAGTCGGAGGCTCTGAAGGATGAGCTTTCCAAATTCCTGCAGGAGCACGGGAACCTGGGTACTTGGCTGGAACAAAGTGAGCAGGACATGCGTTCCCTGGGGGAAGGAGAAACCGACGCACAGGGCCTGAAGGACAGGCTGGAGGAGCACAGAAAGGTGCAGCAAAGATTATAATAATCAGAGATGGCAAAAGTACTCACTTTCCGTACCTGAGTAAAAGTACAGATACTTGTGTTAAAAAATACTCTGGTAAAAGTGGAAGTACTGATTAAACTTCTTTACTCAAGTAAAAGTAACAAAGTACAGGCTTGTTACTTAAAGTATAAAAGTAAAAGTAGAAACCATTTTTTTCATGCCGTTGCCTACATTTTAAATGGATGTCTGCCAATAGGACTAGATCTCCGTTGTGTTCATTTTCAATCATCTCGTCGTCCATGCTACTATGCTAACGCCACTGCCACCAAGCTGCAATGATTTGCCGCCAATGAATACCGCCGAATCTGTCGATTCATCTTGTAGTGGTGCGTCAAATGCAACGTAGATTCCCATCCAATTAGATTGAATTTGGTATTGATGACGTGAAAAATAATAACGGTAACTCCATTGAAATGATTCAAAACTAAAGTATCGAGCCAATTTTTAAAAATGTAAGGAGTAGAAAGTACAGATATTTGTGTAAAAATGTAAGGAGTAGAAGTAAAAAGTCGCCATAAAAATAATTAGTAAAGAAAGTAGAAATATCAGAAAAATCTACTTGAGTACAGTAACGAAGTATTTGTACTTCATTACTTCCCATCTCTGATAATAATACTAAACCAAAATCTTCTTTTTCCACACTTAAAGCTGCTCAGAGAGAAATACTTTGAAACTCTTTCAATAGAAAAGGTTTCTGTTGCTTTAAAGGAACTAAAGGAGCTGATAAATATGCTGTTATTAACGTCACAGAGCTCCATTCTGGGAGGATTTCCTTCTTTAATCATCCATGTAGAAAGAATTAGAATCTATTAACCATCTCTAGACTATCACGCTTTTCCATCTAAGCTTCCCATAGAAGCTCCAGCCTAGAAGTTCTGGTTAAAAGGTCTCCGGATGTAAATGTTTGTTTTCCCACAGAGATTCCTGGGCCTTCTGCTCATAAAGATGTTTTCCTGTTGAATTCAACAAAGAACACGTCGATTGATCTGAATGCGTTCCTTTCCAGCTCAGCGAGGACGTGATCTGCCACAAGGCCGACCTTCGCTTTGTTTCCATCTCCGGTCAGAAGGTTCTGGACTCGGTTCAGGGAGCTTTGGAGCAAGCCAAAGGTTCTGATCCGTCTCTGGAAGGCATCAAACAGCTGGTGTCTGACAAGCTGCAGGACGCCAACCACAGATACACCACCCTCCACACCAAGGTGAGGAGAAGCGCTGAGATCTTCCCCTTCGCTTTGAGTCGGTTTTCTGATGTTTGATGTTTGTTGCTCAGTCGTCAGAGCTGGGCGGCCGCTTGTCCGGCCTGTTGGAGCGGTACCAGCAGTACCAGGATGAAGTGGTCTCCCTTCATTCCTGGCTCAGCACTCATGAACAAAACCAAAGCGTCACCAAGTCCAGCAGTGACACCGACCCGCAGAACCTCCAGGACGCGCTGCGACAAGTTCAGGTGGTGAATGCGCTCCTTCACAGAAATAAAGAGCCGTCTGTAGGTCGGTGATGGATGTTTGGATGTTCTGTGTCTGCAGCTGCTGCAGGACGAGCTGGCCGAGCGCTCGGTGCAGCTGGAGAAGGTGAAGAGAGCAGGAAGAGATCTGGTCAGCACCGAGGAATCTCCGTCTCTGAAAGCCGTGGACATCCTCTGCGCCGCAGGTGGCTTCATCTCTCCGACGGTGACTCTTCTCACAGCTTTCAGATTTACTGATGCAATGTCTCTGCTGCTCTCCCACATCAGACGGGTTGGAGAAAAGATTCGGCAGCCTTTCTGCGTCCGTCTCCGAGCGAGCTGAACATCTGCAGACGGCTGTGGCTCAGTCTGTGAGCGTCCAGGAGGGCCTGAAGGGTCTGCTCAGCTGGCTGGACAAGCTGGTTCTGAACCCCAGACCAGTGAAACCCACAGCGCTGGCTGTGCAGGATGCTCTGACCCAGAACCAGGTAGGGATAATCAAAGCTACTTTAATAATTTTTTCTTACTGACTACTTTGTTGAATTTTTTTTTCCTTTTTCCAGAAACTTCGGCAGGAGCTGCTCTCCAGGCAGGGCAGCGTGGAAGCAACCCGCGACTCCCTCTCCAAGCTCCTGCAGAGTTCTGATGCGGCTACAGCACCGGGCCTCCACGGCAGCCTGGACGAACTCACCCAGCGATACACCGCAGCCCAGACCATCCAGGCGGAGCGGGAAGCAGAGCTCAAAGGGCTGCTGCCCAGACTGGAGAGCTACGAGCGGCTGGGGACCGACCTCCAGGCATTTACCCAGAGCAGACTGAAGGCCCTGAGCCCGGTGGGCCAGCCGGACCGCAGCATGGGCGACTACAGACAGACCATCGAGGTCAGCAGAGCGCACGCACGACATCCACACAATCGAAACTTTTACATTGTTCTTACTTTTCCTCCTTTGCACGCTTCCAGGAAGTAAAATCTGAGCTGGAGCAGGAGACGGGCCAGCTGAAATCCTTCTGCAACCTCGGCACCGAGCTCAGCCAATCCAGAACCCTCAGTGATACTCAGAGTCTGCTGGATAACGTCAAAGGTGTGACTGAAGAGTTCACCAAGCTGGAAGAAAACGTCAATGAAAGGTAAGAAGGGGAAAAAAGTTTGCTTATTACACAAGGGGGCGCTAGGTAGCCATCAAACTGTCATCTTAAAAACTGTTTAAAGGAGAAGTCATTTCAGCAAGAAAATTATCAATCGATCACATCTGCAATCAACAACAATTATTGAAGATTTCCAGAGGACATCACCATTGAAATTCACCAGAGCTATAGTGAAACTGACAATGCCCACGTGCATGGCAGCTGGATGCTGGAATACATCGGGTAAAAGTGAAAATAAAGAGTTATTCCACCTTTCTGATTCCTGATCCTCCACGGACGGGTTGGTCGTTGGATCGCCAACTTGAAGAGGGAGGATTTGCCATCGAACTTCTGGCCAGAGAAAAAACCCGTAATATGTAGCCAACATTTGGAAGAAGAATGTTTTCAAGATGACTTGGATAATAGCGCGTTGTGACAAACACCAGATACAGCACTGGGACTTGATCAACAGCCGATACCGCACCGTGACGTCACTAACCAGTAGGTGGCAGTAGTGTTCTTTGACAAACATGGATGCCTCCAGTAAAGCACATTCACATGAAAATTACTCTGAATTAAAAACACTTTATTACTGAACAGTATGTAATAATTTCATATTTAAAGTACTTTCAGAAGTTTGAATTCTGAATATGAGCGAACTTCTCTTTAAAGGCATACAGCAGGTGTTGGATGTTTTTAAGAAAAAAAAAAACCTTCTGAATCTGGAGGACTGGGTCTGAAAATCAGCCCGACATTTCTACAATCTGCTCTCTACCTCTGCAGCCTTCATCAAACAGCGGTTGCCATGCCAACCCTGTTTGACGGCATCTCAAGGAGGCATTTATAAATACCAGCATTCTCCTTCAGATGTATTGGATTAGATTTCTGTGTACGGAGGCCATCATGTGAACTCAGTCGGCAGCCGACGGCTGAAGAAGAACCGGAGAAACATTTCTGTGTGTCATCAAGAGGCATGGATGCCGTTACACAGTTTTCCTTCACTGTGTGATTCTCAGAGCTAATATAAGCAGCGTGAACACGGCTCATTGTGCATCCTGTAAACGGCCCTCTCGGATAACTCGCTGCCTCGGATCCCAGAGGAGAGAAAATAGCAGCTCGATAATGATAGCTCTCCGCTCCAGACGGCTTCTCAGGGCTGTTTTGTCCACAAACACTCAGGACGAGTCTGGCTCATACTTTCACACACATTACCAACAAAGAGGCAGAGGTCAGGGCTGTGTTAGCGCCGCCTCAGGGCCTCAATGCTTCATACGGAGAAACACTGAATTTTTTCTTATGCGACAAGAATCTCTTGAGCCAGATGGAAAAAAGATGTCCTCAAAAACCCTTTCTGGGTTCTGTTTGCTGTTAGTTTGGCAAAACTATAAAATAGAAATAAAACAACTAAGAATAAACTTAACTTCGCCAATAATCAAAATCAGATTTTTTTTTTCAGTTTTAAGAGATTAAAACTACATTTAAAGTACAAAAAAAACATTTTTAGTCCAACAGAAAAAAAATTATTTATATGAGCGACAATGAAAAGACCATCATAAAAAATTGCATATAAATATTTATATTATTAAAGATACTCAAGGATGAAAAGGATGGATTAAAATATTTACAAAATCTTTCTTAGAATTTTGGTTTTTTTGCTTGTAACAAGAAATGTTTCACTAGTCATTTTTGTTTTTTCAGATTAAGTTTTGCTAATTGCATTTTGCGCACATTGACCAATAAAGTGGTTTTTTGCTAAAGTCCAGCAGAAAACAGTCTAACAGTAAAACTCAGTCTAAAAATGAATTGAAAAAATTATTTAAAAATTATTTAAAAATATATATATATTAAAAAATATATATCTTTTATCATGTAAAATCTGTAAAAACCAATTATAAAATTTGAAAAAATAAAATGTTAGATTAGAATAAAAAGAAAATTTCTTTGGAAAAAAAACTGAAAGAAACAGCAAATTTACTCAAACCTTTTTTTTTTTTAATAAAACGTTTTTCAACTTCTTGGCATTTTTTTCACTTTCAGTTAATTTTGCTTGTGACAATGTCATAACATTTAATGTATAGTTTTTAGTATTTTGATTCTGTACTTTAGTAAAAATCAACATTTCAACTCATCTGAGTCCTTCCTTCCTTCCTTCCTTCCTTCCTTCCTTCCTTCCTTCCTTCCTTCCTTCCTTCCTTCCTTCCTTCCTTCCTTCCTTCCTTCCTTCCTTCCTTCCTTCCTTCACTTTTAAGTTTTCCTTCCTTCCTTCCTTCCTTCCTATTAAGTTTTCCTTCCTTCCTTCCTTCCTTCCTTCCTTCCTTCCTTCCTATTAAGTTTTCCTTCCTTCCTTCCTATTAAGTTTTCCTTCCTTCCTTCCTATTAAGTTTTCCTTCCTTCCTTCCTTCCTTCCTTCCTTCCTTCCTTCCTTCCCTATTAAGTTTTCCTTCCTTCCTTCCTTCCTTCCCTATTAAGTTTTCCTTCCTTCCTTCCTTCCTTCCTTCCTTCCTTCCTTCCTTCCTTCCTTCCTTCCTTCCTTCCCTATTAAGTTTTCCTTCCTTCCTTCCTTCCTTCCTTCCTTCCTTCCTTCCTTCACTATTAAGTTTTCCTTCCTTCCTTCCTTCCTTCCTTCCTTCCTTCACTACTAAGTTTTCCTTCCTTCCTTCCTTCCTTCCTTCCTTCCTTCCTTCCTTCCTTCCTTCCTATTAAGTTTTCCTTCCTTCCTTCCTTCCTTCCTTCCTTCCTTCCTTCCTTCCTTCCTTCCTTCCTTCCTTCCTTCCTTCCTTCCTTCCTTCCTTCCTTCCTTCCTATTAAGTTTTCCTTCCTTCCTTCCTTCCTATTAAGTTTTCCTTCCTTCCTTCCTTCCTATTAAGTTTTCCTTCCTTCCTTCCTTCCTATTAAGTTTTCCTTCCTTCCTATTAAGTTTTCCTTCCTTCCTTCCTTCCTTCCTATTAAGTTTTCCTTCCTTCCTTCCTTCCTTCCCTATTAAGTTTTCCTTCCTTCCTTCCTTCCTTCCTTCCCTATTAAGTTTTCCTTCCTTCCTTCCTTCCTTCCCTATTAAGTTTTCCTTCCTTCCTTCCTTCCTTCCCTATTAAGTTTTCCTTCCTTCCTTCCTTCCTTCCTTCCCTATTAAGTTTTCCTTCCTTCCTTCCTTCCTTCCCTATTAAGTTTTCCTTCCTTCCTTCCTTCCCTATTAAGTTTTCCTTCCTTCCTTCCTTCCTTCCCTATTAAGTTTTCCTTCCTTCCTTCCTTCCTTCCCTATTAAGTTTTCCTTCCTTCCTTCCTTCCTTCCTTCACTATTAAGTTTTCCTTCCTTCCTTCCTTCCTATTAAGTTTTTATTCTAATTGAAGCCAGAAAAGACGTCTTAAAGCTGTTCAAAAGAATCCCTCAATATTACCTTTAGTAATAGCATTTGATCATATTAGCCACTCGGTTCATTTTCATAGGCTGTACTGAAGTTCACTACTTACTTCATTGACACATCAATTATTTCAGCTGCTGGGGTCATTTCCTCTAAGTTAGAAATGTTTTTCTCATTCTTGTTGCATCTGAAGTTTTGTTTTTCTTTAACCAGCTTCCCAGCCGAATCCTCAGTGTGGCTTATTTTTTATCATTTTAGGCAGCAGTTTATTGTTCCTTTTTAATGTGTTTGAAGGGAGTTTAGGTTTGTAATTTATTAGAGGATAATCAATGTTTCTGAACCTGAAAATGTTGCATTTCTGCATAAATGAAACGTGTGCAAAGATATTTTTTTCCCCCTCGTTTTTAAAACTCTTCCTATCTGTGTTTTTCCTCTCAGGTTCGCTGCCATCCAGGCCTGCGAGCAGCAGCTGCAGCACTTCCGCAGCCTCTCGGGCTCCCTGGTCCGCTGGCTTCAGACCGCTCAGGACCAGCTGCCCTCCAAGGAGGCCGGCCTGAACACCGAGGGTCTGCAGAGGAGGGTCCAGCAGCTCCAGGTGAGTCTGGGATGTTTCGCAACATTCCAGGTGTGACCACTGTTTGGGTGAGGAGGTGGAAAACTGAGGAGAAATCCTGTCTGACTTCAGGAGCTGCTGAATGAATGGGAATCACAAGGATCCAGAATCGGAGAGCTGAACAAGACCGGCTCCGAGTTGGAGTCTCTCATCATCGACGTGACGGCTCCTCAGACCAAAACCGGTAAACATTGACAACCTGAACTTAAACCGTGCTCCTGTTGGTCTCTGAGAGGGTCCTGCTCACCTGACTGTGATCTTCTCCAGGTGTTCCTCAGATCAACGGCTCTGCTGGTCCCAGCAGCCTGAACGGCATCCACACCTGTAAAGGTGAGCTCCCACCACAGCTGGATCCCCCGCAGCCTTAAACCCAGATCCGCAGACTTTGATTGATTCACAGATTTCCTTTCCAGGATGGAAAAAGTATTTATGAAAATAAAAATAAAATTCAGTTTTCTAGACTTCTTAAAAATCGAATAATTCCTCATAAAATACATTGGTTTTATATTAAAATAGACCTTGCCCTGTATTTGCCACATGGTATAATATTAACGTTTATCCATTGTTTGGTTTTCAGGCTGACCAACAAATGATGATTGTTAAAAAAATTAATAAGCAACATTTCACAGCTTTTTCTGACAACTTTAAATTCTAACCAAACAAAATCTATGTATCTGTTTTAAATTAAACTAAAACCGTAGAAGTTCCCTTTTTTTTTTTACGGATTCTGTGAAGAAGTAAACATTTGCTCTGGTCGTTAAAGACAAACAGAAACGTGTGCCTGGAAAATAAAAACATTTAAAAACTAGTCTGAGAGATTAAAGCTTTTTTTTCTTTTCTGATAAAATGTTAGATTTCCAGAAGCTTTTAATGTTTCATAAACTTGTCCTCCCTTTTGACTCCACGTTGAAAGCATTCCTGAAGCTCTCAGCAGCTTTGGATGATCAACAGTCTGACATTTAAATTCTGTTTGCTTTCTTTTTTTTGCTGATAAGCTAAATTTACATAAAGCATGGAAACGATTCTAAGGAACTTTGAGTGGAAAATGTTCCTTATTAAACTCA